>NC_090436.1:965550814-965850814 GCF_031143425.1 Pleurodeles waltl | reverse complement strand
CCGAACCCAAGGTGCCCATCCGGGATCAACACATCGCTCTCTTGTGGGAGAGAAGAAACGACTCATGCCAACTCGACAGGAGGAGGAACTACGCATGGTCTCACTTGCCGGTGAGAAATGTATGCATCTATGGCCTTTTCCGACGCACACTTGCCCGTGCAGCTTTATTTTGACTCTACCCAGGTACTTTTGTGCAATACTAGCGTTCTCTCTGTTTTCTAAGGATTAAGACTCTTATTCTTTTTAAATTTCATAATTTGACTTGTGTATGTCAGATTTTTATTGTTTTGGTCTTGTTTTGTTTAAATATTACCTATTTTTCTAAACCTGTGTTGTGTCATTTTGTAGTGTTTTCACTGAGTTACTGTGTGTGTTGGTACAAATACTTTACACCTAGACTCTGAAGTTAAGCCTGCCTGCTCATGCCAAGCTACCAACGGGGTGACTGGGGATTAACTGGGGGTGATTCTCCTTTATGCTGACTAGAGTGAGGGTCCTTGCTTGGATAGGTGGTAACCTGACTGCCAACCAAAGACCCCATTTCTAACAATGACTGAGGAAGGAAGAGTGCTAGATGGACCAAAGAATGGGAGAATAAGTGGCAAGGGTAGACACAGATCCCACACTGGCAGGTGCAGGAGAGAAGCTCATTAATAGTGTAGAAGACCAAGTTGGGTCAACAAGGCTGTCTCTAAACCGGTAGCAACTGTAGTGCTAGAATGCATCATATGACTAGAACTATGTAGTCAAGTGCCTACATGGCGAATACAGAAGAAGCAGGAGTATTCTTTGCATCCTGTGCAAATTGAAATATAAAATGTCCCAGGAGTATGGTAATATCTTGAGCAAATTGATGTTCTTGGATACTGGACTAGGGCCCAAGTTTACTAATTTGTCACTTAGCTCAGCATCCAAATTTGCTGTGCTGCATTGTGCAAAGAGGAAAGGAGAGCAGAGAGCTGGCCTGCTACTGGTGTGATCCCATGAGGTGGCGCTTAATCATGGCTGCCTTGTGCAATACACAATCTCACACCATAGTGCAGAGGTGAGAGTGCACTGTATAGCAAAGGATTTGAATTGGATGCCCGCCGTTCCACTAAAAGTTTAAGTGTGTAGACAATCCCAGAAGATTCCAACACACTGGATTTTTTGTGTACTGCAGCACACATGCAATGCTCTATTTTTAAAATAAATGAACACATTTCACCTTGCTTACCCCGCCTTTTCACGTAGCACCAAGCAGTGCAAGGCAGTTTTTTGCACTGTGAAAAGTACATCTTTCCAGCACAAACAATGCTTTGTGTTACAGGGCAATTAGCATGTGCTGCATTGTGTCACTTTGCATTGTTGTGAGTTGTACCAGTGCTGATGCTGAGCCTTAGTAATCTGGGCCGTGCTATAAATACTTGTTGTGCACTGCACATGCCTTTTTTCACTTTGGTGAAATTTAAATCGCATTATGGGCAGTGCTCTAAAAATTTTCTCAAGCACTGTTGAGGGAGCTAGTACAAGAATGTATTAAGCCCCAAGATAGTTGCTCGGTCAGAGGTCTTTTTTAGACAGCCAGGTGGCTGTTTAAAACATTAATTCGCCAAGGTGATATTAATTCTGTGACTGTATGCATGAATTGATTAATACTTCCAGGAGCCTGGATATGTGGGGGTAGCAGACAGCTCTGTGATCCATAGAGCCCCACCCATAAAAGCCAGGGGTATAACTGCAGGTAGACGGAACAGGTCACTGCTTTCACGGGTGGATGGTCTGAATTATTTGTACACCTCACACCTCTGCCATCAAAGTCATGCAGAGGGAGCGGCACATACGTTTGTGATAGGCACATACACGGTTTCTGTGGAGCAGTAATGCTGTTAGGTACAGTGCCAGACCTTGAAGTATTGGAATATTATGAATTTCTCTTATGGACTGCCTGAGAAAATGATGCCCAACATAGTTGCAAAATCGTGCAGATTTTTTTTTATTGTTTCCATTTTTTTAAAAATTGTGGGTATAGGTTTGTGTAGTGCTGTTTTCTCAGTACAGTTAGAGGGTTTTTCAGGATGAGCCCTGGCCCATTCACTAAGCTTGCTTCACTAGGAAGCCCAGCTATGGTCCCCAGCCACTGGCAGCTGACCATTATTCATGACGTCATTATACATGAAAACTGAGGGGCCACAGACATAGGCAGGTCAGAAATACACAATCATGACACTGAGGTGTTGCTTATCGTTCAGCAGTTATGCTGTGGGTGATGCCCACCTTGCCCTCGTCGGATCATTCTAGCACCTCGCCGCCAAGACGTGGAACACTCTTCCCACCCACCTGCATCAGACCAAGGACCTCCTTCCTGTCAGGAGACATCTCAAAACATGGCTGTTAGAGCAGTAGCAGCCCCCACAGCGCATTGAGACCCTCACAGGTGAGTAGTGAGCTTTACAAATTCCCTGATTGATTGATTGTCCATCACTACTCGAAATTTCTCCTCAGAGATAGAGATGTAAGTGGAAACAATGCCATTTGATGGCTATCACTTCTCTTTCAATTTAGACGCATCAGGCTTCCATGTCTGTAAGAGCCCTGCATGCACTTCTAATGGGCAACCACGTTCCTGGTCCCTGTTTTTGTGTCAAAACAGGCCCAAACCCCAGTGAGCTGACTTTCACAATTAGCTCAGTGTCTTTATTCAGACTGAAGTATGCCATTGTGGCATCCTTGAGCATGGTGCTCTTGATTTCTTTGAGTGCCATCTATTTTGGGGCATTCCACTCCCACAGGGCATTTGCCTTTTTCAGAAATCTGGAGCTCAGAAATCGGCCCCAAGTGGAGTACAAACTGGCCACAGTATTTGGCCACCTCCAAGATGCTCCTCACTTCTGTGGCATTCTGAGGAATGGGAGCATCTGTAAGACTTCTGCTGCCATTTTTAGAGAAGAGATATCCAAAAAATGTAATTTGATCCTTAAAGAATGAACACTTTTTCCTATGCAGCCATACACTGTAAGTCTTGTTAGCGTCACCCTCAGGCAGCAATGGCTATCTGTCAAGGTGGTTGAGTGTATCAGATTTTCATTGCTGATATTTGGCACACCCTCCAGGCCTGGCAGAGTATTCCGAATAGCATTTTAGTATAACTTGGCAGCTGACGATGTGCCAAAATTACTGTCAATACCTCCTTAACCCCAGATGGGTGGAAAATGTGGTAATGTACCTGCTAGCAGGATCCAGCATCAGCCAATGGTATCTGGCATTCAGGACCAGCTTAGTGGACCATTGTACACCATTTAGGTCAGCAATGATGTTATCCATTGTGGGCATTATGTGTTTTTCTCATCATATTGCCTTATTGAGGAGTCTCATGTCAGTACATAGCAGGACAGCACCCAGCTGCTTCAGCTTCGAGGTGATAAACATGGGGGTATCCACGGCATCAGCATCAATGTCTTCTTGATTACTTTCATCTGTTCCAGCCATAGCAATTCTTCTTCCTCCAGTGGCCGGAGGTGGAATGGCACCCATTAATGTCTTTGGGCTATTGGGTGAATTTTAGTTTACCGATATAAAGTTTGACAGTCATGCCTTTAAGGCACTGAGACATCTGAGCCCCTTAAATAGTCCTTGATGACGTTGTCTATCTGGAACTTCTGCACAAAAAGAACACTAGCATCTGGTTCTAAGCTGTGGGGCGTCTGAAAAGGGTTCCCTCTCCTTTTTTGATGACATAAAAACAGAGTCCTTTTTCACTGTGGCCATCCTGCCCTCCATAAGCATCAATCTTAGTGCATGTGGTAGTGAGCGGTGGCTTGGGTTGTAGATCCTGGTACTGCCTAGTGTTCATTACATTCATTACATTGACTCTTGCTCTGTTGTTGATGAGAGCAGATATCTGCATGCCTTTGGTGGTTACAGCCCAGAGAGGTCGCTGTTGTCTCCCATTTTAGTTTCACTTAGCATACAAGATCTGAAAAACCTCTTCATCATCTGCTGAGTTTGTCAGGTTTTGTGCCCCCCATCCTTCTTTGTTGATCTTCATCTCATGATAAATGACATAGTCCTGTGATGATGAGTTGGTGTCCAGAGGCTTTTTGACTTCATTTGCCTCCTTGACACACCCTGTCAAAGTGGTTGACCATGCCTCTCTTGGAGCATATTTTGCCCTGAGTGGCACTTGTTGAGTATGTGGATATCTAATCCATAGTTCTGGCATTGGTTCAACATAGGGTCTACTTGTTTGCTGGTTTAGGTTGTGGGGTTATTCTTTGTTTGCTGTTGACCACTTCTTCTTTGACTTGTATCACTTGGCATGCCCGCAGATGTATGGGCCCTTTGCTAGAGGAATCTCCATTTCTTCAGCCCTACTGTTTGATAGTTCAAGGAATCGGTCTAGTATGTCTTTCAGTCTTCCTTTAAAAAAGTCTTCCCTTCTTGCAAGCCATAACATAAAGCAGAGGTCTTTGGGACAGTTTCTCTTAGGGCGAGTATGTCTTCCATTTATATAGCTGGATGTCGCAAGATCAGGTGCTCCTGGAATGAGGACATGCACCCTTGAATGGTTTGCGCTGTAACTTTGTTTGCCTGATCATCATCAGTGCATGTACTAGCTACTCACTCAGGCGGTTGTAAAACCCATCAATTGTTTTGTCTTTGTTTTGTCGAGCCTGACACTTCTGTTTAGAATGGTGGCACATCTGTTTTCTGATGGGGATAGTTTGGGAGAGACAGTAGGGATAAGGCTTCCATTGATTGTAACTTACATTAGCAGTGTTGTGTTCCTTCACAACAAAGATTCCCCTTCTTGAAAACCATAAGATAAAATAGGGTCTTTAGGACATTTTCCCTTAGGGTGAGTATGTCTTCCAGTCATAATCTCCATTGTCGCAAGACCAGGTGACTCGCAAGACCAGGTGGCTCGGTACTGAGGACCTACACCCCAGGAGGGTGTAAAAACCTATCAACTGTACAATTGTAATCTGAATAGAGCTGCGGGTCAAAATGCACATTCAGCGCAGATACAGCAAAATCATATTTGTGATCAGTTTCTGTGTTCAAGAGATTCAAAAAGCTTATTTACCTTCTGCCCAACAAAGTGCATTTTATTTTGTTGTCTGCATTCCTTGTGGCACCAAAGTAATTGTTGAGGTGGCCCTCTTAAGTTTTCCATCTGGGGCTGTGGTGACAGGGTCTACTAGCTCACAGAAGGCCAATAGCGCGGCTGCCCTTGGTGTATTATCGGTGCCTGGATATGGGAAATTGGTGGGTCATCAACCACGTTTGCTGCCGCAGAGTGCTATCATGACCTGCTTCAGATAAAAATTGTCATGCAATCCCTTTCTTGCATTTTAGCCAGGCACTTTGTGCTAGTTCCTTCGATCGTGTCTTTGAATTTCTTACAGCTTTAGTTGTTGGTATTCTTTCTAGGTTTTTTTAGATGGTGCTTCTGACTGATTGTGGGGCTTTTGCAGTATTCAGCGGTGCCATTCATCTGCTGCAATGTCTTCTGCTTGTTGTGGTGGCTTTTTGTCACCAGGAAGTGCACCATGTCTCACTTGCCTCAGGTTTTTTTGGCTGCAGTTTGCTAAATGCCTGGGGTGGCAGATACCTATTACTAGTGGGCGCTATATATGCCACTCTCCGCATTACCTTTCGTCTTGGCGGAACCAGTGCTGCTTGCATTGGTTCATCACCAATCAGGCTCCCCCTGCACAGCTCCAGGTGCCCCAAACGCAGACACCTCCATTGCTGCCAAGCTTTTCAAGGAGCAAGGTCCGTGGGAGTGGTGAGGGTGGGTCACAGCGTCCTAAAAGGGAGTTGGTTTTCCGTTAATGATGAGAACTGGTGTGGGTTAACTTCTGACTCTGCCAGCACTACTGCAGTAAGGACCATCGACATCCTTTTTGCCATCATACTGCCACATTAAAGGGCCTCCACATCCCTTGCATAATACCCTACACTCAGTAAGGTTGTAGACCGGAAGTGACCTCAAGTGGTCAGCTACCCTTTTGTTTATCCCCTCGGCCGCGCCCGCCACTGGGGTGTGTGGACATTTCATACGCTCATGTGGGTGCCCGGAAACTCGCTACATTTTCCCTTCTGCACTCTACACACTCATCTTGGCTAAGTTAAGTGATCAGAATTAATTCTCGTGTTTACATTCACTTTCATGCCCTCAGTGCTGTTGAGGTTTTTCTCACTTCCCAAAGAATTTAAAGGTACTTTTTATAAGTAATTGGGAAACATGAGCCAAATTTGAAATCTGCCACATTTGTTAAAATCCACATTTAGAAACATCGACGTAGAGCACAGTGCATCTTGGTGAGGCAACATAATTTCCTAATTGTATTTTCCCATCTTGTGCATATGTGACTTATTGCATCTGCATAGTCATATTTATTCTTCACAGCAGGTATTACATTTGCAGTTCGTTACGTAACACAGATCTCACATAAAGTGAGATGGGATCTGCGCAGTGTTCAGAGGTAAATTGCAACGCATCTGACCAGCTTATGGTTTCACAATAAAACTTGCAATTTGGCCTAGGAACAAAAGTGATTAAAATGAAAACAAGTTTGTTGTCGACTGTCAATGCTTAACTTCTCTCTCTTAGCACATATTAATGTGCCATCTGCAGGGGCGATCGACAACTACTGAGAGTGGTTGGGTGTACAAATGAGTGGGAGTGGGTGCAAGGAGAGGGTAAATAAAACAAATAAAATAAAAATAACTTTCCTTGTTTGCAAGGTGAAGTACTCTGCGCTCTGGTAACTCCCTTAACCAATCTTGGTACTGCTCTCATGCTGTTAACCAGCATGCGAGAAGTGCCAGAATTGGAGGGAGAGGCCTCTCTCGGCACTCCAGAGGGCACTGGAGGCCTGTGCTTGCTCTCAACCCAGCTGTCACAAGATGGTCGCCAAAGAGGCATGCACACTTTAAACAAGTGCACAGACAGACCATCACTCCTCCCTGCTTCTGGAACCTAGGTAGCCCCACCCCGTTCTGTCATTCGGTTCGGGACGGAGGATGAAAAATAGTATGTTGATAAATTAACTTTAGCACCATTTTATTTTTCATCTCCGGGCAGTGCCTGGGGGCATTTTTGACAGTGGTGGGACACTTTTCCATTATAAGGGAGGAGCCGCCCCATGTCATCTGATGTCACAAGCAAATTTTTTAAAAAAGTGTGCTCCTTTGTTGCAAGTATAATTAACTATATTCTAAACGTTATTTTTAGGGTTTCATTATTTGGGGGTGGTGGTTCTGAACTATGTAACTGATGCATCGCAGATAAAAATAGACAGTTCCATCTTAGGCACATAGGTAGGTGTTACCCCATTACGAGTTTGGACAAGGGGATTACTCCGTCCCAAACGTGACGGATATCCCGTCCGCCATATTACAAGTTCCATTGTATCCTATGGAACTTGTAAAACACCAGACGGGATAACCGTCACGTTTGGGACAGAGAAATCCCCTCCCCCAAGGTTGTGATCAGGCCCTAAGTGTAATGAACATCAGAACTGGCATTGTTCGTAGGAGCCCAAGATATAGAGGGTCATGTGGATTCTGGCAGTTGGCAAGCAGGCTTACCAGGTCAGCAGAGCTGAGGAATCACTCACTCCTGTGCCATGTAGAGAGTCCAATCTGCCTAGCGAGGATCTCTAAAGACTTCAAAAAGCCGGATTTGAAAGCCCAGGGCAACTCCACGTGCTTCTGTAACGTCCCCCGAGATTAATTGCAGAAGGCTTCAAGAGAGAGAGAGAAAGAGAGAGAGTGGGAGAAAGAGCAATCAGAAGAGTGAATGAGACAGAAAGAGAGAATGGATGCATGGAATGAGAATTTTTGCCACGGCTTCTTTTGGTTCCCCAGTTCGGCCCTGCATCAGAAACTCTGAAGTTAACATGCATCTAAATGTTATGTGGAAACATCGATTCTGACAGACTGGGGGCCATCTGCTAAAGAATCAAGGATCCGCTACTCTGTCACCCCCGCATAAAGGGTTCACTGTCACGACGCAGCGCTCTTGATGGGCATCTCATACATGAAACCTGGGCTTATATCAGCTGTCAGCAAAACCTCCAACAGTGTGGCACAACATAGCCTGCAACTAAAATAGAACGTTTCGCTTGGATTAAAAGAAATATATCAAGTAAATAATAGACTGTGATCTTCATTTCGTGAATTTTAAATAATTCAGTAGAACACTGGTACTTCTTTGTATGATTAAAAACATACATTTGTGGAGAGACTAAGAAAGGACCACATTTCTTTCATTTCTCACAAAAAATAGAGAAACAAGATTATGGCCCTTTATAATTTTCAAGAATCAAAACTTTAGTACGATAATCATGCCATCAACGTGTAATGAATATTTTATATGAGTTTGAGAATGGGTGAAAGGGTGAATGAGACTATTTAAACAGCACCCACACGTATAAAACCGTCTCTGGACACTAGCTGGAAGGCTCCAGGTTAATGGTACAGGATTATTGTATCAAAGGACAGAAAACCTTAACAATTTCTCACATAATACAAATCTGATGCAGCTGATTCCATGAAGATTAGGTGCACGCTAACACTTTGTTGCCTCCACTGAAAACATTTGGGCCAGTAATTTTCTATGACCTTGTCACTGTCAGGGGCTACTTGGGTAGAAAATTCAGATTTTAGATCACCAAATAGATGAGAATTGTATCATAATAAATGCTGTGGATCGCACACCCTATGACTGTAATCCCCTCAGCGGAAGAAACCCAATAGAAGGCCACATGAGGATTGATTCATCAAAGAATCTGAAATCACAGGCCTTTGCATTCGACATGACAGAAAAAATTGTGAGATTTATAATGTAAACAACAAACAAAGAGTATAATTGGAGAAGTAAAAGTGAGGAAAATAAGACTACTTGTTATTGTCGTGGTAGAACTTCTCATCTGGCATCCTACAAAGGATACCTGGTATTGAATAAGGTCTGTACCTTGTATGAATTGACAGGGCAACTCTGTAAAGTCTGCAAGGAGGGCAGGCGCATGTCTAAACCAAGGATGGCACAAGTGTCTAATGAAAGTGCGACAAGTAACAACCCACGGGATGATCATGGTTTGGAAGCAAGTAATATGGTAGAGATAGTCGGGGTAAATCGCATTAAAACTACCAATGTGGATAATGATTTGAGAGAGCGGACTCCCTGGATCCCCATATACACTATCACCAGAGACAAATTTGAACTCTTATTTGTTTCCAGGGTGCATGATATGAGAGAAGCTGATAGTAGTATGTTTTGATGGGAGACAAGTTGATTTTTAGGAGCACTTTCCAGCACTTCTGCAGTTCAAGTGAAGATTTGCTGAAATCAAAATTCACATACCTGCAACATGTGTATACAAACTGGGCTGGGCTGTTGATCCTTCTGCTACCGATTCTGTGTTGGCTGTAAAAGAATCAAACAGTGATGACCTTGAGAGAGCGTAGCTTACATAACCTATATTGAAATGAAATGCTTATATCAATGTGTAATGATGCTGCATAGAAAACAATAATAATAGCGATTTTGCTTAAACGTGCACTCGAACTATGACCACGGAGAAGTGGCCACCAAAGTATACGCAAACTAATAATGACAAATAGAATGTTTTATGTTGTGATCAGTTAAACCTATATTAACATCTATATTGTTGAATCTGTATTGAAACTCTTTATAGGCCTCAAGTTAGCGTGAGCTGCAGGATTTAGCTACCCATCTCTCATATTAAATGCATTTTTCTGTTTTTTCAGTGTGCTGACTCGTAAAGGGCCATGACCCTGCAAATGTTCTTTTTCCTTCAACTCGGAAGACGAATGTAACCATACAAAACCAGTTCACAAGCGCATATTCGGTGCCTTAGTCTAAAAGTTATGAATAAATTGAAACAAATGTAGATTAATGAAATGTACAAGGTCACTTAAACCGATGGACAATGAATCTGCTGACCCAAAAGACGTGCCAAGGAGTGAAGTAACGCAGGATGTGCCACCTCCAAAGACGTCAATTATGAAGACCAATCAAAGAACTACGAATTAATGTGGGGTGACAATTGGGATTACCAAATGTTAAATTTGATAGGTTAAAGATAGTGGGGTTTAGTAAATGTCCAATAGAATTTTGGGGGAATGTACTACGGAAAGGGATAAAAACCCATGTCACAGAAGGGTCATTAGAACTAGGTAGGGAATGCTATTGATTTTATCCAGAAACTCTGTCACTCTGTTTGGTGACTTTGAGGCTTATTAAAACCATCCTCACCCATAGACTGCCCATTTACACTTTCCTCCTTAAGAGAAAAGTGTTCCTATGCCCTTTAGTTGAGCTTAGACTGATGGTGTTTTGACTAACTTCCTGAAGACGAAGACTGAACCTGTGCGCTGATCCAATCTTTGGAGGGTAATTATGACAATGCAATTTGTAATTTGTCTGTTTGCTTTTCCTTTCTAGGTACCAACTGCTCGCTTTTGACAGAGGCCATAGCTAGATGTTTTCCAAATTGGTGTTATAAATTGTTTTGCATGAAGCCCAAAATGCCAATGCTAATTAGTGGTTAGAACAGGAGATCATTATTTGATGCAAATAGACAAACGACTGACATTATGTTATGTTGAACTGACGCATATTTGACATTCTGCTATAATCTGATCTATGTTTACGCCGTGTTACATTCTGATGTTTATGATTTTTGCCTTATTGAAATCTTACCAAAGTTGCCATATCGTAATTATGCTGCTGTGTTTCTTGGCTTTGAGATTGACGCATTTAATCTTAGATTGTAACTAATAGGGAATAAAATTCATAAAATTCTATTAGAGGTGTGGTTATTCATGGCTGAATGGTCATGGTTGCGTCGTCAATTTAATTAATGTCTTTGACCGAAGTGAAATGCATTGTTGTGATAAATATTGATGACATTATTGATATATTGATTGACATATTGATCAGCTATCTCGTCCTACAGTGTCTCTCAACTGGGTCAAAAGATTCATTGGCCTAAAACGAGTCCTAATGTGTAATAAAATAACATAAAAGGACGCGTTAACAGTTCTTGTAGCAGAGCGACGGTTTGGCCCTTTGGGGCCCTAGGACGGAGAATCATTGTTTAAATTTGTTTTTCTGTGATAATGCAAATTGGAGGTATGATGGGTTTCTAAATTCACCATGACTTTCCCGGGATCTCGGAGCCTGCCTAAGTGAGATGGGAATGTTCTCGGCGTGATAATGTGTGTGGTATAGGGATTGCGCTTACTCAGCTTATGCCTTTCTGCAGGTGATTGATGAAGTTTGTGTGTATCTAGGCCAGGTAAATGTTGTTTTAGTAGGAGTGGGCGTACTCCGCGGTATGAGAGTAGGGAAGTCGGCGTACTTCACATGAGTGTGGCGCTTTGTGCTCAAAATTATCCACGTGGTTGGTTGTTTATGTACGGACCCGTTGTGGTCTAAGACTCCGGAGTATATTGACAAGTGTAAGAGACACTTGGGTTTATGTTGAAATCTGTGCGGTTGATAGGTCAATCGGGCGTGGTTGACAAGTCGAGTTTGAGTCAAAACGTATGAGTGAAACCTTCGATGGAGATTTGGCAAGTTCTAAAGTGCACTAGGACGAACCATTGACAAGTCGAGAGTAGAATTTGCGGGCCGAATTCTGCTTGCGTATGCGGGAGCTGAGAAGGAGAGAGTAGCAGCCGAGGCTTCAAGTGAAATCTCTGTAAAGTTCTGAAGCGAATGTGTTACCCTTCCTGTAGTAAACCGGCAGATTTGTGTTGTCATTAAAGGTGCTCGCAATAATTTTTGCATTAGTTTGTGTGGATTCAGTGAAGAGTGGACTAGTCACAAGACTTTGTCAGCTGCAGTGTGTGAGTGTGATGTCAGTGGTGCCGCGCTGAGATAGGTCAGTTGTCGAGAGGGGTCGCGCACAGATTGGCTGCCATCCGTGATATGCAATAGGTTGAGAAAGGTGGGTGAAGAGTGTTCTGGGAACTAAGTCACTTTCTGATTAAATACAATAAGAGAAAATCGCAAAATGAATTTTGTCAAGGTATTTAAGAGCGCTCTGAAAGGAGACGCATATATTATGCAACTGATGGGGAGCCTACACCGCCTGAGGGTACTCCAGCCTACATGGTTATGAAGGAGAAGGGTGTCGCGCCTTGTTTATGGATGAAACAGTGGCGCAAATTAACAGAGAAAGAGGGATGTTTAGCGTTCCCAGAACATGGGACGTTCAATCCGAAAGTGCTAGAGAACTTAAGATGGATGCTAAGTACACAAAAACCACCTCCGAGGCCAGCTCAATATGAGGCTTTAGCGATTTGGGATTTGATGGCTCTTAAACATAGACAAGAAAGGTTCCAGAGAAGGCTAAAAAGGGCAGAAAAATCTTTTGCAGAAGCTAGGTGGGATAACGAGAACAAAATGTGGAGACGGTTGAATCGTTGACGGATTAAAATTGTTCCCAGCAATAGCTCAGGGAGAAGAATCACAGGGAAAGAAAGCATCCTGTAAAACAGATAAAGACTCTAGTAAGTCTAAAGAGAATAAGAGACCTTAGGAAGAGGAAGATGATTCAGACGATGAAGAATTCATGGACCGATTATTACACGATCGCCCGCCACCTTATGCGGTGAGCGACAGTGTTCCGAGCACTAGCGTGGGTCCTGGGAACCAGACGCAGGAGAAGGGAGTTGCTGATACGGTACAGACTAGTGATACGACTTCGATATAGAATGGTGTCAGTGTAACCACTGCGCCGGACATGCAGATACAGTTGCAACCTCCACCGCAGATACAGAGGATTTATCCAGACGTCCCAGTACTTGAGACTACTACAAATCTGATAGTTCCGCCAGACCCGATATATACAAAATCGAGGTTAGTGCAGATTGAGTCAACTCTGAAATTGCTGTCCCAGCCGCAACCACAATTGATACCAGGGTGCAACCCAGTGGCTGGTCCTCCAATAGTACTGGTCCCAGGTACTTTGGAACAGACCTATGGAGTTACTGCTCCACGAAGCTTGGGACCATGTGAGAGACCTGCCGCTATATCATTACCAATTACTGTCGGTCCACCAGTGCCATTGTATGCACAAGGCAAATCTGGTGTATGTGATCAGGGAGTGATGACCCAAGATGCGATAAGAGGAGGGTCCATAGGAACTCCCCAGATAATGGATCCAGGAGAACAGGCAGTTGAAAAGCCGAGATTCTTAATAGACCTTAGCCCGGTGGAAACACCCTTGTCAGGCAGGGTTAGGGGTTTTAACTCCACAAAAGATAAACACAAACACTTCACAGTCGCCAATGATACATGCAGGGAACATTTCACTGCAAGGTTTTACAGTGAAACAGCTGAATGAATAGCTAGAGAAAACTTATACTTCACAAAAGACTACAGTGACTGCAGAAGAACCAAAAAAGGTAGGGCAAGATGACTACCTAAACTTCATAAGACTGGGAGTGGAGGCTGCCGAACTAGTGGAAGGGACCATGGGGGTAAACAGATTGGAGTCGTACACGGAAGCAGAACTGAGATTCCTGTGCCCTAAGATTACTAAAGAAGTGGGCAAGGTGCATCAGAGATTAGCAAACCTGGCAGACAAATACAATATTGACATTGAAAACACTAAACATTTGAAAAGAAGTTACAGATTAGACTTTGATTCGAAAGATTTTGAGCACATGAGGTCTGCCGGAATGAAGGCGCACTTAAAAGAACTATTGCAAAGTGCGCAAATTTGGGGTGCATTAGAAAAAGGGGAAGGCAGATGGGCAAAGAAAAGAGATAAGGAAAAAGGTGACAGTCCAGGGTCAAGTCAGACCAAAACCTCACCCAACACAGAATCAGTAAAAATACTACCAAAGAGAGAAACAGCTGGGGGTGTTTTAGTACATGTACCATGGTCCAGAGGAGACATCCTATCCTTTACTAACGATTATCCCAGATTGAGGGAGAAGCCGATCGAGTGGTATCAGCAAACAGACAGATTTAAGAAGCTTGCGAAGTGTCTCTGGGAAGATTTTGAATACCTTGTTCGAGATCATTCTTCTGCCTGATTTGTGGCTCGAGTGTAAGAGAGGGGTAGATTGGCTGACGAAGGAGCCGGCAAGGGATAAGGTGACCGGAGCTCCCTCTGAGGAGGAAATGAAGTACTATCATAAGATGATTGAGTTTTTGAAACAAAAGGTGTCGCCGAAGGTGACTGATTGGCAGAAAATCGACCGGACCTCGCAAGAGGTTAAGGAATCTATACATGCTTATTGTGAAATGTTGTTAAAAGCATTCAAGCATTACAGTGGTACTGAGACTATTGAGCCAAAGGACATGAACCATCTTGTGTTCAGATTTGTTGAAGGGCTGAGACCAGAGGTCAGTCAAATGATTAAGAATCATTTGATTTGTTGGCAAGCGAAGCCAATTGATGAGGTGTTGCAGTATGCAAAATATTGTAGCGACGAAATTGAGTTAAAACAGAAAAAGCTGAAAGAGAAAGTGATGGTGATGCAGATAAGGGCTGCACAGGCAGGAATACAGGGAAATGGAGCCCAGCAGATGATACAGCAGCAACCACAAATGAATGGTGTGTTTTAGGCGCAACCGAGAGGTCGAGGCCGAGGGTTCGTGAATTGCGTTGAATACCGTTCTGGTTCAAAATGACGCACAAGGAGTGAAAAAGATGTCACCATGTCACGCGTGCGGGGCGTGGGGCACTGGAAACGGGAGTGCCCGAATGTGGTGCAGGATGGTGTCGTTCAACAAAGCACTAATGTTGGTACATTGCAAAATGTAAGAGGTCCAAAACCGAGACACAAAATCCGAACTTTAAGAATAACCTGGTACAGATGCAAGGGATACAGCCCATGCAGCAGATGCATATTCTGCGTTTTCAGCCAGCGCAGATGCAGCAAGTACAACAGCAGGTTCCCATGGTACCTAGACAGCAAATGCAATTACCAATGGCTCCGATGGGACAGCAACAGGTCATGCTTCCTCAACAGGTCACAGGTCAGGTAATGAGTCAAAATAATACAGTACAGCAATTCCCATTACGAGGTGAAAATGGCATGAATGAAGAATGGTCGGATGATAGCTCAGATAGTGAAGAATGCAGGCTTGCAGCATCCCTAGAGGTGGATCAGAGGGGTCCCTATGTGGAGGGGAAGGTAATGGGTTACAAATCTCATTTTTGGTTGATACCGGAGCTACACGCTCTACAGTCAGGAGTGCGGAGGTTCCGAAACTACCACTTTCAGGGCATACTATAAGGGTAGTCGGAGTAGCAAACCAATACCTGACAAACCCGATTACAGATCCAGTACAAGTTGAGATGTGCAACTTTCAGGGACTGCATAGATTTGTAGTCTGTGATTCGAGTCCGGTATCCCTACTGGGAAGGGACTTACTGTGCAAGACAAAATGTTCAATTACCTGTTCCAATGATGGAATCGAAGTACAGACAAATAGTGATGATGAAGGAGACGAAGGTCAGTTCTCAGAGGAAGAGACAGGGACGGCAAATGAAGATTATCCTTTGATTACCTTGTTCCTGATGCTTACAATGATTGACCTACCTGTCGAGTTACAGGGAACTGTGACAGAGAAAGTATGGGACCTGACAGGAAAGGAAGTGGGACTAAAAAAAGGTGTGGAACCAGTTAAAGTACAAGTGAAGCCAAATGCAGTGTTTCCCCAGGTGCCACAATATCATATGGCACAAGATGTTCTTATTGAAGTGTCACAAATAATTGCAGATTTTCTGAAACAGGGAGTCCTGAAAGAAGTCTTGAGCAGTCCATGTAATTCTCCAATAATGGGATTGAAAAAGCCCTGTGGAAAAGTCCGAATTGTGCAGGATTTGAGGAAAATAAATGAGATTGTGGTAAAATGTTGTCCCATAGTGCCCAATCCAGCAGTGATCATGTTTAAAGTTCCGTGTGATGCTGAATGGTTCACCGTTATGGACTTGTCACAGGCATTCTTTTCGATACCTCTTCACGAGGACAGCCAATTTTTGTTCAGTTTTAAATTAAGGTGTACAGTTGGTGCAGAATTCCTCAAGGGTGTTCTGAATCACCGTCCATCTTTAATCAGATATTGAAAAAGGATTTGGAATCCTTAGTACTGCCTTTTAACTCGACTCTAGTGCAGTACATTGATGACTTGCTGATTGCATCCAAAACAAGGGATAACTGTAAATATGATACAATTGCCTTACTGAATCATTTGGGAAAGAACGGACACAAGGTGTCACCCAAGAAGCTGCAGTACTGTCAGAAAGAGGTGAAATACTTGGGGCATCTGATTGAAAGAGGGTCCAAGAGAATATCAAAGGAAAGAATAACAGCCATTTTGCAAATGAACCCCCCAACAACGAAAAGGGATGTCAGAATGTTCCTGGGAATGGTGGGCTACTGTCGCCCATGGATACCCAACTTCTCGATCATCTCAAAACCTTTGATAAAACTGACAGGCAAAGAGATCAAGGATGAGCCATATACCATAGCCTTGTCCAAAGAAGAGCTTGAGTCATTCATGGAATTGAGAGAGTGCATGTGCAGGGCACCAGCGTTAGGTATGCCTGATTATACGAAGCCTTTTCTATTGTTTTGTCATGAACGTGATGCTTGTTCTTTGTCTGTTTTGACACAGGTCCATGGAGGTGCAAATCGCCCTGTAGCGTATTTTTCAGCTACCTTGGACCCCGTCGCAGCAGCCTTACCAGGTTGTTTGCGCGCAGTTGCAGCAGTTGGTCAGAGCCTCACGCAGTGTGAAGGCATAGTCATGGGATACCCCCTAACAGTAATGGTTCCACATTCAGTTGAAATTTTGTTGACTCGAACCAAAACACAGCACATGACAAATGGTCCACTTACTAAATATGAGACAATCATACTGTGGTCACCTAATGTTTCGCTGAAACGATGTACTGTATTGAACCCAGCAACTTTACTTCCTACTGAAAATACTGAAATTAACAATGAGGAAGAATTTGAGCACGATTGTCTTGAGGTAACAGAATTATGTACCAAGCCAAGACCAGATATTCAAGACACACAGCTGAAAGAAAATGACTGCATTATGTTTTTGATGGGTCTTGTTTAAGAGATTCCGTCGGAACACTAAGAGCTGGTTACGCTGTATGTACCATAGCTGGTATCATTGAAGCCTCCTGGCTCGTGAAAGTGTTTTCCGCACAAGTGGCAGAATTAATTGCCCTTACTAAGGCATGCCAAGCAGCTGTGAATGTGAGAGTTACTATTTATACTGACAGCAGATATGGATTCGGAATTGTACATGATTTTGGCCAACTGTGGTCGCAGAGAGGTTTCATGACCTCTTCTGGTTCTCCTGTGAAAAATGGTGAACAAATAAAGGATTTGTTACATGCAATTCAGTTACCTCTTGAAATTGCCATGGTGAAATGCAACGCTCACATTAAGTCACAAGATTTTGTATCTATGGGAAATGGTTATGCAGATCAAGTCGCAAGGTTTTGCACATTGAACTGCATATCGTTCAAGGAACAATGGGAATTGTTAACAAAAAACGAAAATGACACATGTTTGAACCTTGCATTAAGGGTGGTGGATACCCTAGATGAGTTAAAGACATTACAGGGTCTTGCTAGTAAAGAGGAAAAATTTTCCTGGCAAAGAATGCAATGTGTACAGAGGGCTGATGATTTGTTGGTCTCAGAGGAGGGGAAATTAGTTTTGCCAAACAGCCTTCTGTCACAATTCACCAGGCTATACCATGGACAGGTTCACCTTGGGAGAGATGCAATGATCAAGTCATTCAAAATCGATTGGTTTAACTCAAAATTCAGACATGCCGCAGAGGTTACCTGTATCCTCTGTCAACAGATGAATGCCGGGAAAGGGACTGTGGTAACTTTGAGCCACATTGGGAGAGCTGGTGGTCCTTTCAGCAAAATGCAAATGGATTTCATTGAGATGCCTGTTTCTGGAGGATTGAAGTACGTGCTGGTGATTGTGTGTGTTTTCAGTCACTGGATTGAAGCCTACCCCACACGTAGAAATGACAGTCTCACAGTTGCAAAGCTGTTAGGGAACTAATACCAAGGTTCGGGTTTCCGGTCTCTATAGAATCAGATAGGGGCAGACACTTCGACAATGAGGTGATTAAACTTCTGCGTGCCACACTAAACATCAAACAAAAACTGTATTGTAGCTATCGCCCTGAAGCATCAGGACTAGTAGAGCAAATGAATGGTACTCTGAAATCAAGAATGGCAAAGATGTGCGCAGCTACCAATATGAAATGGCCAGATGCATTGCCCTTCGTGCTGATGTCGATGAGGAACACCCCTGAGAAGAAAACAGGACTGTCCCCCCATGAGCTCCTCATGGGCAGAACTATGAGGTTGCCAGCAGTAGCTGTGAATGCTCTAGTGAATATCACAGATGATATGGTGCTGGACTACTGCAAAGGTTTGGCTGACGTGATTCGCTCTTTTTCTCACCAGGTAGAGGCTAACACATTGCCACCGATTGGAGATCCAGGTCACACCCTACAAGCCGGTGACTGGGTGGTTGTTAAGAAGCACATGAGGAAGTCGTGTTTGGAACCACGTTGGAAAGGGCCATATCATGTAATCTTGACAACAACCACTGCTGTGAAATGTGCAGGCATTCCAAATTGGGTACATGCCAGTCATACAAAGAAGGTAACGTGCCCAACTGACGGGGAACTTGAAGTTTTCAGCACAACAGTTCCAGGAAGAGAAGTCTCAGGGCCAGAAAGCAGCCAAGAGGGAACTGAGACTGCAGGAGAGCCCACTGAGAACAGCCTTGTCCCTCAACCAGTGAATGAGTTCGAGAGAGGTGACAGAGTGCCTATCTCAGCAGAGGCGGCAGGAGAACTAAGTCAAGGAGAGGTTCTCCCAGAAGTAGACGGATACGGGTTAGAACTTGAACCCGTTACAGATCAAAAAGAAGAAGAAGGAGAAGAAGGAGAAATAATAGAAAGAGACCAAAGTGTACCGGCATCCCCTGAACTAATTGCAGGTCCATCAAGTGAAAACACCATGGGGGTCATTCCGACCCTGGCGGTCCATGACCGCCAGGGCCGGGGACCGCGGAAGCACCGCCAACAGGCTGGCGGTGCTTCCTGGGCTATTCTGACCGCGGCGGTTTTCCCCTGACCCAGGGAATCCTCAGCAGTGCCGCCATGGGGATTCCGACCCCCTTCCCGCCACCCTGTTTCTGGCGGTTCTTACCGCCAGGAACAGGATGGCGGGAACGGGTGTCGTGGGGCCCCTGGGGGCCCCTGCACTGCCCATGCCACTGGCATGGGCAGTGCAGGGGCCCCCTAACAGGGACCCACAAAGATTTTCACTGTCAGCTTAGCAGACAGTGAAAATCGCGACGGGTGCCACTGCACCCGTCACACCCCTGCAACTCCGCCGGCTCAATTCGGAGCCGGCTTCCTCGTTGCAGGGGCTTTCCCGCTGGGCCGGCGGGCGGCCTTTTGGCGGCCGCCCGCCGGCCCAGCGGGAAAGTTGGAATGGCCGCTGCGGTCTTTTGACCGCGTGGCGGTCATTCAGCGGTGACCGCAGCTGCCCGCCGCGGTCAGAATGACCGCCCATATCACAAGAGGAGGGTGATAGCCAGCGTTTTGAAAAGACAAATCGGAAGATGACGCACAAAGGTGATAACTGGCCAGAGAAACCACTTTTAAGGATAAGAAGCCTACCAGATGAAACAATAATAGAGGAAACTGATACATCCCGAGTGGAAGATCTAAGTGTCGGAGAACTGCAAGGTGAACGCAGGTTGAAAAGAAAGAGAATTGCAAACAGAAGATATACAGGTCCTGAATTGGCATATGCTACAACATCTGAATGGCAACAAAAATTCCTAGCATTCTGTTTTGATCGAGAAGTACCAGGTCAATACTACGGTACCTGAATTAACTCAAAGAAAAGACTTTGTTAAAACTGGAAACTGAAAACCAAGAAAGAGACTTATAAATTACCGGATGCAACATTAGAACCTGATTTGACTTTAAGAAACCTGATTATGACAAGCTGCTAACCTGATTTGACAAAAGGGGTCCTGGAGTGAGCGAAATGCTGTAAATACACGCGGAGAGCAAGGGAGAAAAGTTTATATCACCCTTGAGTTGATTATTACTCTGCTATCTGATTCTATACAGAAATGGCTTATAATAAAGGTAGTAACAAGGGAAGTAAGGTGTGTGGTTGGTTAAGCCTTATAATAGGTATTGTGTGTGCAATAATTGTGGGAGTGATTGTGGGAATGCCATGGTTGGAGAAAAAGACTGTAAATGCCACTTCGAAACCTGAAACTACAACACTAACACCGTGGGATAAGTTTGAGCAAGATGCAAGACACATGCATGAGGGAACTAATTCAAAAGGGGAACTTTCTACTAATGTCTTCTATCGCTTACTGAATGAGTATGTAGAGACCATGGACGCGAAAGACTGTTATGTGTGTACCAAGATTCCTTCGTCTGTGCAAGAAGGGGTTACCTATCATAGCCTTCCCCTAACGTACGGGATTAGCTGTAGTTTGCTACTAACCAGATTCTATAATCAAGAGCATGTGCAATACTTTTATTCATATCTGGATGTTGTGTTCTCTTTTGTGCCTGTGATTGAATTTTTGAACAAGCTAGCTAAGGAACATGATATAAAAATGGTTAGAGGATTCTTTGAGCCGACGCTTACATTTGGAACTGCTTATGCACACCGCAACAAGCTGACTTGCTTACTATCACCTGTAGAGAAAAGCTTTTTAGATCACACTGATGATAGACGCAAAGCATTAAAAGAAAGATTAGAAAAAGGGTTAGAAAAGCACACATATGCAAATGATTATGCTTACACCGCAATCAAAACGCAAGGCAAATTAGCCATAGACGCATTACATGTAGGTAGGCTTTGTATATATAGGCCAAAATCTGAGCAGGATAATTTGTTTGTGGGAACGAGTGAATGTAGACATGTGTTTTTGTTTCAGAGCAAATGGACATTTATGTTGAATGGACAGGATCCAGCGATCTCTGGGATCTATTACATCTGTGGACTTAATGCTTATTACCGTCTCCCTTAAGGATGGTATGGGACATGTTATTTGGGAATAGTTTTCCCAAAGATTTACCAGATTGATGACTTAAAGCAAATACCTAAAACATCTGAATTACAACATGCTAGACAAAAACGAGAATCAGTGGCTGCTGTCATTGGTGATATATTTTGGAGCTATAATCCCTTCAGTAGGGGTTATCTTTTGATTCAAAAGTTGTCTACTATTGTGGATAACATGCTGACAAATTTTACAGTGGCTATGCTCCTGATGGATACTGAACTTGCTGCAGAAAGAGCTATGACTCTTCAAAATCGGCTTGCTTTAGACATTCTTTTAGCAAAGAGTGGAGGGGTCTGCAAGATGCTCAACGAGCGCCATTGCTGCTCATTCATTCCTGATAATAGTAAAAAGATTAGAAGTATGCTTACTAACCTAACTAGAGATAGTGCAGATTTGAAGGATTTGAAAGAATCTGGAGTTTGGGAGAAATTTGGAAAGGGAATTGCCAGAGTAGGGAGCTGGTTTACCAACATTTGGAATGGGGTACTTGCAAAAATACTAATGGGTCTATTAATTGTTCTAGCCTGTCTATTAGGATTATGGGGGACATGCAAAATGAATGATAAAATTAAAAGAAATTGGACCAAAAGAACCAGGAAAAACGAAGAAAGTTAAAGAGAGAAAATGTTCAATGAAATTTGGGAGAGTTCACATAAGGGACAAGATGTTGAAATGCGCATTATGCGTAAAGTGAAAAATTAAAATGAAAGGTTAAAGAGAAAGGTTTGTGTGATGACGAGCATCATCAGAGGAGGGACTGAGACAGCGTAGCTTACATAACCTATATTGAAATGAAATGCTTATATCAATGTGTAATGATGCTGCATAGAAAACAATAATAATAGCGATTTTGCTTAAACGTGCACTCGAACTATGACCACGGAGAAGTGGCCACCAAAGTATACGCAAACTAATAATGAAAAATAGAATGTTTTATGTTGTGATCAGTTAAACCTATATTAACATCTATATTGTTGAATCTGTATTGAAACTCTTTATAGGCCTTAAGTTAGCGTGAGCTGTGGGATTTAGCTACCCAGCTCTCATATTAAATGCATTTTTCTGTTTTTTCAGTGTGCTGACTCGTAAAGGGCCATGACCCTGCAAATGTTCTTTTTCCTTCAACTCGGAAGACAAATGTAATCATACAAAACCCGTTCCCAAGCGCATATTCGGTGCCTTAGTCTAAAAGTTATGAATAAATTGAAACAAATGTAGATTAATGAAATGTACAAGGTCACTTAAACCGATGGACAATGAATCAGCTGACCCAAAGGACGTGACAAGGAGTAAAGTAACGCTGGATGTGCCACCTCCGAAGACGTCAATTATGAAGACCAATCAAAGAACTACGAATTAATGTGGGGTGACAATTGGGATTACCAAATGTTAAATTTGATAGGTTAAAGATAGTGGGGTTTAGTAAATGTCCAATAGAATTTTGGGGGAATGTACTACGGAAAAGGGATAAAAACCCATGTCACAGAAGGGTAATTAGAACTAGGTAGGGAATGCTATTGATTTTATCCAGAAACTCTGTCACTCTGTTTGGTGACTTTGAGGCTTATTAAAACCATCCTCACCCATAGACTGCCCATTTACACTTTCCTCCTTAAGAGGGAAGTGTCCCTATGCCCTTTAGTTGAGCTTAGACTGATGGCGTTTTGACTGATGTCCTGAAGACGAAGACTGAACCTCTGCGCTGATCCAATCTCTGGAGTGTAATTATGACAATGCAATTTGTAATTTGTCTGTTTGCTTTTCCTTTCTAGGTACCAACTGCTCGCTTTTGACAGAGGCCATAGCTAGATGTTTTCCAAATTGGTGTTATAAATTGTTTTGCATGAAGCCCAACATGCCAATGCTAATTAGTGGTTAGGACAGGAGATCATTAAATTGATGCAAATAGACAAACGACTGACATTGTGTTATGTTGAACTGACGCATATTTGACATTCTGCTATAATCTGATCTATGTTTACGCTGTGTTACATTCTGATGCTTATGATTTTTGCCTTATTGAAATCTTACCAAAGTTGCCATATCGTAATTATGCTGCTGTGTTTCTTGGTTTTGAGATTGACACATTTAATCTTAGATTGTAACTAATAGGGAATAAAATTCATAAAATTCTATTAGAGGTGTGGTTATTCATGGCTGAAAGGTCATGGTTGCATCGTCAATTTGATTAATGTCTTTGACCAAAGTGAAATGCATTGTTGTGATAAATATTGATGACATTATTGATATATTGATTGACATATCGTCCTACGGTGTCTCTCAACTGGGTCAAAAGATTCATTGGCCTAAAACGAGTCCTAATGTGTAATAAAATAACATAAAAGGACGCGTTAACAACTTGTTTATAACTTAATCTAAGATGTATTCAACAGTGGGTTAGGGAAGCTTAAAGGTTTTATCATCTGTGTTAAATTCAAGGGAGGTGCTACTCCAGTTAAACAAACCTAGAGGGGAGTCCCCATATGTGCTGATAAGGAACGCCAGTGTCCTGGCTAAAACATAATAGAGGTTTGCGTTTGTACCCTGGACTCCTGCATTGTCACGAGCTAACATCCATTGTGCATGGTCAATGAGATTAATTAATTTTTTCTTTTTAGATGGGGCTACCATTTTTTCTACTATTGGTCTTCGTCTGTTAGTGTACTATCAAATCGGATTGAAGACGGAATGTAGGCCTCTGACTGTCTGTATGATGCCTTTTGGGTTGTTCAGATACAAGAGGATGCCGTCCAGCCTAGCGTCTGAGGTGTATATATTCCAATGAATAATGTTCCATCTGTTCAAAGATTTGGATGATAGAGTCAAGTGTTTCAAAGATGACACCTTAATTTTCATCAAAGAACAAAGAAGAGCACATTAAAACACTGGAGGAATTTTGTGTTTGCATTGAATGCATAGAATTGGTATTTCCATCAGAGAAGTACAATCAATTCAAATCACAAGTTGATTATTTGGGGAATTCTGTCTCAGCCCAAGACCTGTCACCTGGACAGACTGCGTAATAGTTCTACAAACAACATCCATCAACTCAGAGGAGCCCCCAAAGGGGGTTCAACATGCCAATACTGGAACAGCCTAACAGAGGTGGACTAGATGACCACCCTTCAAAGAACAAACCGAAACCCACAAGGCATCCTGACACCAGACATTGAGAACGTCAACAAGTGGATCACCAACTGCACTGACTTTCTGGTCCCCATAAATCAACAGCCAAAAACGGAACACAAGAGGGATGATACACAGAAGGCCTCAAAATAACCAAGCAACACTGCAAACAAATGGTGTCATCTGAAGTTTTGAATCTTTTTCAAAACTGTGACATACTATGTCACGTAATGTTCTGCCTTATCTGTGTATGATGGTAGGTTTCTCCGTGATGGAGGCCCTAAGGGTCCCATCAATGTCGGCAAATGGTTTTATATACATTATGGCTTAATGGGCTATATGATGTAATGAGGCTCCATCTTTCATACTTTTTTTTCCTATTCATTTTTTTATTCATTTTATTGCAGTGTGTAATTAATGTTTCCCGTTTGGTATTCAAAATCCTATTCCTGGCAGTCGTCATGAGTCTCTCTGAGTAACCCCTGGTTTTAAACCTGATCTCCATCTTTTCATATTCCATCACGAATTTAGGAACCTCATTGCCTAATTCTGGTCATTTCCCCAAGCAGTATGGCCTGAATCTGTGAGATGGGATGCGCACTAGAAGCATGCAGGATGGCACTGCATGCTGTAGTCTTTCTAAACAGTTCAGAACATATCTTATGGCCCTGGACATTTAGTCTAATGTCTAGATAATATATTCTGTGTGGGCTGTACTGGTATGTAAAGGAAATGTTGAAAGGGTTGTCATTCAAGTAACTAATAAACACTATCAGTTCCTCTTTGTTACCTGACCGAAACATTAGAATATCATCAATGCAGCATCCCCTAATATAGGATATGTTCTGTATAGTATACAGGCCTGTCCAACCAAATATGTTCCTTTTCAGAGCATCCCATGTATAGATTGGAAAAAGATGGTGAAAATGTTGACACTATGACCACCCCTTATATTTGGAGGTACCAAGTCCTATCATGTATGAAAAAATATTATTTTCCAACACAGTGGCAATTTAGTCTAATAGCATTGTAGTGTGCTCATACAAGGTTGCATCCTGTGTTTCTAAATATTGTTGTACAGCTAGGATACCACTGTCTTTAGGAATGCACTTGTACAATGAATTCACATCCAGTGTTACCAAAATATTGCCTTATGTCCACTCATAATCTGAGATCCTACTGAGTAAATCGTTTGTATCCCTTATGTAAGAGGGCAAGTTGCCTACCAAAGGCTGTAGGTATAATTATATGTATTCAGATATCTTTTCCATCAAGGATCCAATGCCATATGCAATTGGTCTTCCAGGCAGAAAATCTGTCCCATGTTTGTGGATTTTGGGCAATATGTACATACAAGGTGCCTTTGGTGTAGCATTGCACAAATAGCAATATTCTGTTTCCGAAATCAGACAAAAATCCTTCCAGTGAACAGGTCTTTGTTGTATTTTCCTATTAGTATCAATTAGTTGGTTCCCTGATAGTTTCTGATATGCCACAACATCTGACAGTTGTCTATTCATTTCTCCATTATAATCATCTCTGTTCATCACAACTATATTACCGCCTTTATCAGCCTCCTTGATGATGATATTGGTGTTAGTGCCGCCCTCTCTTATCTGGTAATGTTGTGTTGCTGTATATGTTTGGCCTCTTGTGTTTAGGAGTCCTCCAATTCATAATCATGTGTGTTAGAAATGGGGTCTTTGGTTGGCAGTCATGTTACTCCCTGTCCAAGCAAGGACCCTCACTCTAGTCAGGGTAAGTCACACACAATCCAAATTATCCTGTGTCCAACCTCTAGTAGTTTGGCACTGAGCAGTCAGGCTTAACTTAGAAGGCCATGTGTAAAATATGTGTGCAATAAATCAAGCAATATCACAGTAGAACACCACAAAAATACATCATACAGTGTTTAGAAAAATATATAATATTTATCTGATAAAGGTCAAAACAATTAAAATGCAATAAGTATATTTTTTAGAATATCACTGTAAAAATGATATAAAGTGTCTTTAGTCTCTTAAAAGCAATAAATTTCTCTTTCAAGCACAAAGTACCTGGTTTGCGTTCAAAATCTAAGCAAAGAACCGCAGAGGAGGAGATGCGTGGAAAACAGGGAGGTGTGTGTCGATTTCTCGGGCCAAACACAGCGATGCGTCGTTTAGTTTTCACACAGGGAAGGCTTTGTGTAAATTTCCGGCACTCAGTCTTGAATCCTCTTCGGGTTGCGGGGTTTTCGGACGCCCCGAGAACGATGCGTGGATTTCTGGCACTGACAGGACAAAGTCACAGGGGCTGTGTTGATCCGGTGGGCGTTGCGTGGAAATTTCTACTGCACGCCAGGTGCTGCGTCGATTCCTCTCTGGAAGTCGGGCTGCATCATTCCTGCTTGGCTGTGCGTCGATCCAGTGGGCCGTGCGTTGAATTTCCGGTCACTATGCTGACGCTGCATCGATCTTCTCGTAGCGAAGTCGGGCTGCGTCATTCCAGTTTGGCGTGCAGTGAATTTTTAACCGCGATGCAGGCTGTCCATCATTTCTGGCAGGCTGTGCGTCGATTTTCGCCACACAAGGAGTCCTTCTTGCAGAGATGAAGTCTTTTTGGTCCTGAGACTTAAGGGAACAGAACAGGAGGCAATCTCTATCCAAACACTTGGAGAGCACTTCTCACCACAGCCAGAGAGCAGCAAGGCAGCAGGGCAACAGCAAGGCAGCAGTCCTTCACAGAAAGCAGTCAGGTGAGTCCTTTGGGCAGCCAGGCAGTTCTTCTTGGTAGGATGCAGGTTCTAGTTCAGGTTCTCTTCTCCTGGAAGTGTCTGTGACAAGAGTGTCCTGTCAAGAAGTGTCTTGTTCAGAAGTGTTTAAGTTGGTAGGGTCAGAAACCCTGCTTAAATACCCAAATGTGCCTTTGAAGTGGGGGAGACTTCAAAGAGTGGCTTAGAAGTGCACAAGGTCCCCTTTCAGTTCAACCCTGTCTGCCAGGGTCCCAGTAGGGGTGTGGCACTCCTTTGTGTGAGGCCAGGCTACTGTCCTTTGACATGTAAGTGTCAAGCCCTCCTCCCTCTCAGCCCTGGCAGACCCATTCAAAATGCAGATGTATGCAAGTGAGGCTGAGTATCCTGTGTCTGGGGTGTGTCTGAGTGAATGCACAAGGGAGATGTCAACTAAACCTAGCCAGACATAGATTGGAAGGCAGAGAAGGATTTAAGGGTAGAGAAATGCTCACTTTCTAAAAGTAGCATTTCCAAAATAGTAATATAAAATGCAACTTCACCATTAAGCAGGTTTGTGTATCACCATTCTGGCCATACTAAATATGACCTGGCTACTCCTTTCAGATCAGGATCTACCACTCAAACCTTATAGGAGGGTAGCCCCAATGCTATCCTATGAAAGGAGCAGGCCTCACAGCAGTGTAAAAACGAATTTAGGAGTTTTACACTACCAGGACATATAGAACACACGTCATGTCCTGCCTTTTACCTACATAACACCCTGCCCTATGGGCTACCTACAGCCTACCTTAGGGGTGACTTATATGTAGAAAATGGGGAGTTTAAGGCTTGGCAAGTACTTTTAAATGCCAAGTCGAAGTGGGAGTGAAACTGCACACACAGGCACTGCAGAAGCAGGCCTGAGACATGGCTAGGGGGCTACTTATGTGGGTGGCACAACCAGTGCTGCAGCCCACTAGCAACATTTATTTTTCAGGCCCTGGGCACATGTAGTGCACTTGACTAGGGACTTACAAGTAAATTAAATAAGCCAATTGTGTACGAGCCAATGTCACCATGTTTTAAGGAGAAAGCATATGCACTTTAGCACTGGCTAGTAGTGGTAAAGTGAACAGAGTCCTAAACCAGCAAAAATGAGGTCAGAAAAAGAGTAGGAGTAAGGCACAAGTTTGGGGGGTGACCCTGCAGAAAGGCCATTTCCAACACTGTGTGATTGCTTGAAAAAATTTGTCAATTACATTATCAGCCAGAAATGTTGGGGTCAATTTGGACAGTAGCTTTAAACCACTATCTAAATCCAAATTGGACCTAATGTCAAGGTTCTCTAAAACCTGTGATAGTGAAGGTGGATTGTCAAGTGTGTCTTCCAGGGATAGTAATAGTAATGTCTGAATGTCTTTCAGATCTCTAATTGTCTCTAATTGTCATATTACAATCCAGTATTGGTTGCGTAGGTTTTGTCACCACCCGGTCATTATTGTGAAATAATTTTCTAAGCTTCATTTTGCTTACAAATTTAAAACAATCAATATGTAGGCCCACAAAGTCTGGCAGTGATGTGGGACAAAAACCCAAGCCTTTACTCAAAATTTTATTTTCATGTGCATTCAGCTCATATTCAGAAGAGTTAACAACATTCACATTCTCCACTTGTTCCCCCTGACCTGTTTCAGTGTTTTTGTACTATTTTCTTCTGATTCAGTGAAGCTGACCTGATGATCATCCCCTCCCTTGTTATGAGGTCACCCTGTGTGTCTTGTTTTTCCCCGCATTGTTTTCTTAGGCTTGTATCCTGCTTTGTGTAATTCTGCTGTGTCCCTTTGCAGTACCTTCCTAATTCTACTAAAAAAGAGTTGGTGTGTCCAGTAGAAGGCGCTCCTATAGTGTCAAGGAGTTCAAACTAGTATGACTAGTGATTCTGGATCCATCAGATTTACTGGTTGAAGCAGTTGGGCCTTGTTTACGTGCTGTCTGAGTTTTAATGTCATCAGGTTTTCGGTCATAAGTAAATACTCGCCTGTTTTTGTAGTAATTGTTGTTTCTTCTTAGTTTCTGCATTTTTTAAATCCTTGATGTATAGCTGATGGTTGTGCAGAACTTCCCTTAAAATAGTGTAATAGTTTTCTGCTGCCTCTGGCTAGTTCATATTTTTAATCTCATCCTCTAGGGCACTGGTTTATTCCAGTAACTTGGCCCTTTTTTAGACTGCATCTCTAATTAGTATAGCCATCATACCAAAAGATGAAGTGAGAAATTGTTGTTTCCATTCTTTTAAAAGGTATTTCTCTAAGTCTTCAAATGTAGGAAAAATTACCCCCTTTATCCTCTAGGTATCTATTTGTTATCTATATACTTTTGTAATATGGTAAAGTCCCACCATCGTGATAATTCTCGCATTTTAGGCGCTCTAATGTAATACATTTACTTTTAAGACCCTCTTGACTGATATCAACTCATATATTAGAAGTGATTGGGTTGGTATTCTTAAACAATTCCTCTAGCAGTGTATCCCAATTGCCATCAAATGTAGACATATTTATTCAAGATAAGTACAGTATATATATATATAATTTCAGTATTAACCCAATATAAAAGAGTGCAATGCAGCATATGTGAAAAACACATCTATACAAAGTGGTGACAAGGCTAATGGGCCTGCACATCAACAGTTAGCTGATAATAGTGAGGTTAAGTGTATATGAAAACAAACGTGAATGCCCTCGAAGCATGTGATGCAGGTGCAGTTCTGGGTCAGAATCACCCTGCCATCTCGGGTGAAAGGAATATCCGTTCTGTCTGGGAAACCAGGTCGTAAGCACAATGTAATTTGAAGTACTGATGCATACTGCTAATAGTATATTTAGTGTATATATAGGTATATATGTATATGTATGTATATGTATGTATGTATATTTATATATATATATATATATATATATATATACATATATATATATATATAACAAATCCCTTTCAGGGTTAGAGTGACACATAAATGATGCAAAAAAGAATAGAAAACTCTGGGTAGTTCCTAAGTTTAGGTGGAGAGCAGCTCTAGTAAGGAGCACCCTGCAACACCAGCGACGCTCTAGATTTGCTCACCTCAAATGCCTGTTTATCTAGCAAAGTCTTTAAGCATTGGATCAGCACAGTGCTATCCACGCCGAGCTAGACAGTGACAAAGTCTTTTGCCATTTGTACAGCAAAGTCTTTAAGCATAGGTCTGACACAGTGTCAACCTTGCCGAGCTGTAAAATGACAACCACCTGGGGGAAAACAATGTAGCTGCACATGTGTTTAATCAGGGCAGACAACACTCGTGTTAGCACTATTGAGAACATTGGCTGTGACATTCCTGCTGCCAAGCCCACTGTCACTTGGAAAGAACCAGTTGCCAAGAAATGGAGCACAAATAACACTTGCACAAGAGGGGGGATCCCAGTGGGGTGACGGATAGCAGATAGCAGCTCAGGCTCCAGATGGGCACACAGCTCCGTGACTGTGGCCATGTCAAGTCTGTAGGTGAGGATAATGTGCCTGTCCTCCATTGTTGCCAAGTCTATCAGGGGTCTGTACACAGGGGTATGTCTCCATCTCCTATTCATCCGCAGCGGTTGCAAACTATGGGGCAAAAGAGTAAGGATCCGGTCATCAACTGTACATTGTAGGCACAACAGTACAATGCATGATGTTAATTTGAGCTGTATAAGTGGCATTTGCCCTGTATGTACAATTGTGAACTGTGACGCAGTTATAATCCAGGGCCTGCCCCCCCTCTGAAATGGCGTCCACCTGTCCTGTGGGGAGGGACAGGTGGAAGTGAGGTAATTCTGCTGACGTAGTGCGCCGTTGTGGGAGGTGGTCGGGAACCGCGTGCAACGCCTCATTGGATAATATTGGGCCCTATGGGTACAGTGGCCAATGGTGATGTACGCCGGTGGTGATGGTATACACCGCCATGGACGCCACCGCCATTTTCTATCTGTTCACTCACTTGCTACCTGACTTTCAACAGGAGAGGACCTACACTGCATGTGCTGCTGTGATCTGTGCCTGGAACCTACCATGGCCCGTGTGACTGGGGAAAGGGCCCCTGCCTTCACCTCAGCGGAGTTGGAGAGACTGGTGGATGGGGTCCTACCCCAGTACAGACTGCTGTATGGGCCTCCAGACCAACAGGTGAGTACACTGTGAGCACGATGCATGGGGCATGAATGCATGGAGTGGTTTGTGTGAAGGCCTCGTGTTGGGGGTTGGTGGATGTCTCCTGGGCGGCGTGCAGCTTGTGTGCTGAGCCATTTCTGTGCAAATTGGGATGGGAAGGGGTCCGGTGGGCCATGAGTGTAACAGGCAGGATGGTCTGAATAATACCTTTCCCTGTGTGTATTTCATCTGCAGGTCAGCGCCCATCAAAAGAAGAGTATATGGCGTGCCATCGCCAAGGACGTGAGGACCCTGGGTTTCTACGGCAGGCAGAGCACCCACTATCGCAAACGGTGGGAGGACCTGAGACGCTGGGCACGGAAGACGGCGGAGGCCCAGCTGGGGATGGCCTCTCAACGAGGAAGGGGTGCCCGTTGAACCCTGACCCCCCTGATGGCCCGCATACTGGTGGTGGCCTATCCGGAGCTGGATGGACGCTTTTGGGCATCACAGCAGCCACAAGGGGGTGAGTACAGTGCCCATCATTACAACTTACGCCTGGTGGGGTGGTATCCGGGGGGGAGATGTGTGTCTGTGGGTGCCCCTGACATTGCAGAGTAGGTCCCATGTTGGGCAGGGTTCTGATTTGATATGCCTCCTACCTAGCTAGTAGGCATCCACTACTGAGCAGGGCTGTGTGGGTCCCAGATATGCTGCTGTTGGAGGTATGTGTCCATCCCCATGCCCTGGCGACTAGCATTGTTACTGGTAATGCATTGCATAGTGCGTAGGGCTGTTCCCTGTGTGTGAGGGTGCTGTGTATGTCAACAGTGGTGTTGGTGTAGCCATTGACCAAGTGTTTCCTTTGTCTCTCCCCCCCTTTTTGTTTTGTCATCCTGTCCTTATGTGCATTAGAATCATCTGGCGAAGGAGCGGAGGCACCGGCAACGGAGGGAGCTGCATCTCAGAGGACCCAGGAGGCAGAGTCCACTGACACCAGTGGGATGGAGGGTGAGGGGAGCACCATGGCAGAGACTGGAGGGGACAGTCCGGACACAGATACCTCCTCCGATGGAAGTTCCCTGGTGGTGGCGGACACCCCTGTGCCCACCACAGCTACAGGTACAGCTGCTACCCCTGTACCAGCACCTCCCTCCCAGCAGCCCCTCAGCGAGTTGCCTGTGCCCGCTCACCCAGGAGAGTGGGCATCTCCTTTGCCCCAGGAACCTCAGTCCCTGCCCCACTGAGCCCTGCTGCCCTGAGTGAGGAGGCTATTGACCTCCTGAGATCCATCTCTGTTGGGCAGTCAACCGCTGTGAATGCCATCCAGGGGCTGGCAGCCCAAATGCAACAGACCAATGCATTTCTGGAGGGCATTCACACTGGCTTGGCGGCCCAACAGTGATCAATCAGGCTCTGGCCTCCTCTCTGATGGCAGCCATTGTCCCTGTTTCCACCCTCCAACTTCCTCTACCCAATCCCATTCCCATCAACCCCAACCTATCCCAAGCACACAAGCAGACCAGCATGCACACAAGACAACACACAAGAGTGGCACAGGCAAACACAAGCACCACACTTATTCCCACAGACACTCACACAAATACCATCCAGATGCAGACATATCAACATCCACTGCCTCCAATGTGTAACCCTCCTCCTCCTTCTCCACCTCCCTTCCAAGTTGCGTCTACACTCACACCTGCATGCACCACATCCTCATCCACTACCGCCATCACCAGCACACCTATCAGAACAAACACCACACTGGCATAAACCACCCCAACAGCCATCCACACGTCCAGTGTGTCCTCTCCCACTGTGTCTGTGCCTCCCCCTCCCAAGGTACACAAACGCAAACACTCAGACACCCAACAGCCATCCACCTGACAACAGTATCCAGCCCATGCACCTGCACCCAAACACAGCAGACAGACACCTCCTACAACAACTCCCTCTTCCCCCACTCCTAAACCTTCTCCCTCTTCCCGCCCCAATGTCCTTAAGAAGTTTTTCTTCTCCTCCATTGACCTCTTCCCTACCCCTCCCCTCCATCCTTCACGTCTGACCAGGGTGGGTAAAACCCAGGCAAGCACCTCAGCCACCCAGTCCACGGGCCCAGTAGTGTCCACAGCAACTCGTGGTGGGAAAGGATCCAGGGCACCAGCAGCCTCACCGAAAGGGTGCCTGCCCCAAGTGCTGCCAGGAAGGGCAAGGAGCCATCCCCAGCTGCTGCCAGGAAGGTCAAGGAGCCATCCCCAGCTGCTGTCAGGAAGGGCAAGGAGCCATCCCCAGCTGCTGCCAGGAAGGGCAAGAGGCCTGCACCAGCTGCTGCCCTGAAGAGCAAGGAGCCATCCCCAGCTGCAGCCAGGAAGGGCAAGGGGCCTGCACCAGCAGACAGGAAAGACAAGATCCTGGTGCTGGGACTCAGTCGGAGCCCCCACCACCAACAACGGTGGTGCAGCCATCCGAGGCTGCAGGGGATGGGAAGGAGCTTCCCCCCACCACCACCACCACCAGCAGCAGCACCACCACCAGTGGTCAGCCGTCCTAGGCTGCAGGGGATGGGCAGGAGCTACCACCACCACCAGCATCAGCAGCACCACCACTGAGCAGCCATCAACGCCGGCAAACAGTCTGTAGTCCTGCGTCATGGGTTGTTGTGCGACCTGCACCCTGCTAATCCTGTGGGTATGACACCCACCTGAGAGACTGTGACCTTGCACTCCCCAAGATCTGAATCACGGGGCTCGATGCCCCCTCCATAACCAGTGGGTATGGCTCTCACTCACCCCATCCTCCCCAGGATGAAGATCACAGGGCGCAATCCCCCTCCAGAACCAGTGGGTATTGCACCCACTCACCCCATCCTCCCCAGGATGAAGATCACAGGCCACAATGCCACCTCCAGAACCAGTGGGGAAACACCCACTCACCCCATCCTCCCCAGGATGAAGATCACAGGGCACAATGCCCCCTCCAGAACCAGTGGGGATGGCACCCACCCAAGAGACCTTGCACTCCCAGGACCAAGCAGTGGGCAAGTCACCCACTTGAGAGACTGTGGCCCTGCACTCCCCAGGACCAAGCAGTGGGCAAATCACCCACTTGAGAGACTGTGGCCTTGCACTCCCCAGGACCAAGCAGTGAGCAAGTCACCCACTTGAGAGACTGTGGCCTTGCACTACCCAGGACCAAGCATGTTGCCCCCTCCAGGACCAGTGGTGTTGTTCCATCTGCCGGCTGAAGTGCCCATCCCATTCCCCGTCTCCCTGAGGTGCCTACCAATTTCCAAAATGATGCCCCTGCAGTGTTCTCTCTGTGTTGTTGCAGGAGACAAGTGGGGCCTTGGACTTTGTCATGTGGCCCTGTGGCCCACGCACATTGAGGACTGGGCAGTGTCCCTTGATTGTACATATGTATATACTTTTAGATTGGATGTACGTATTTTTGATGTATTTATATTATTACACTCACTTTCATCTATTCATGTTGTCCTTGCATTATTCCTGAGGGGTACGGGGTATGTATGTTTTCTTACTGCATCTGATTGTGTGTATGGTGCTGGGGCTGGGGGGGGTGTATTGCGTGTGTGTCACTCTCTTTTTCATCCTCTCTCCCCTGTGTTCTAGGCAGCTGTACTCACCATGGTCGTTTTTGCCGTCATTGGTGTTCAAGGTGGAGCAGGACGTAGAAGATCATTGGAAAAATCTGCAGCTCGGGCTCCATGGCAGCGTGGTTCTTCCCTGTGTCTCCAAAGGTGAGTCGTTTCCCTTCTGAGCTCAGTTTCCGCCAGGATTTTGATGTTGTTGGTACCGCCCCGGAAAAGGTGGCAGATTGTATTGCCATTATACGGTGGGCGAACATTGTTTTCCGCCTGGCTGTAGGCGGCTACTGCCATGGTGGCTGTTGTTTCTGCCCTGGCGGTCGGTGTGGTAAAGTGGCTGTCTATCTGAGCTCTTTCTGCCATGGTCATAATTTGGCTGTATTTACCGCCAGCCTGTTGGTGGTGTTACCGCCACTTTATCACCGACCGCCAGGGTTGTAATGAGGGCCATAGTGTATTAACAATAATCTGTGAATATTGTCTTTCAGAAAACATTTATCATTTACACATCACTAAGTAAAGTGTTCTGACTTTTTTTGATCCTATTCACCAGCTAATCATAGAAACCAAGAGGAAGGCCCTAATTGAACAAATAAATGCAAGCTCCCACAGAAGTGAAGAAACCTTTGCAACCGTTGAATCCTTCACCACAGCTGTTACCAGCAATATGAACCTATCACAAGATATGTGTAATGATCTCTCTAACTTCTTTCACAGGAAAACTACAACAATATACAGCAACTTACCCCCACAACCGGACCTCCTGGCCCTCTCCAGAAGTCTCCCGTTGATTAAGGAAGTCAGTACAATCACCTGATGGGACACCATTAGCACGGGGGAAACCACAACAATCATGAAGACCATTCATCCCACATCCCTGGTGCACCCCTGCCCCCACCACACCTTTGACAATGGAGCAATCCCTATTAGAGAGGCCCTCACCTCTATCCTCAACACCTCCTTCAGTGCATCCAACTTCTCAGAACCATAGAAACATGCAGGTGGCAATGCCCTACAAAATAAACTCTCAGCTGACCCAACCAAATTTGCCAATTACCGACTGATATCCATCCTTCCCTTCCCAGCCAAAGTCCTGGAAAAAGCTTTCAACAAGCGCCTCTTCAACCACCTCAAAACACACAAGCTCTCAACACCACACAATCAGGATTCAGACCCAATCATATAAAAAAACGCCCTTTAGCAGCAATGGATGGCATCTGGTTGAACCTCGATTGGAGGAAACAGCAGCCCTCATTTTTCCAGGCCTATCAAAAACCTTCAACACCATCTTTCACCCCATCCTAATCTAACGACTCCACGAACTAGGCATCCAGGCACTCGCCCTTGTATGGATCTACTCCTTCCTCACTGGAAGAACCAAAACCATAAACATTTCCCCACTTACGCCCCTGGAGCACAAAATCTTAATTGTGGAGTCCCACAGGGCTCCTCACTCAGCCCAACATTAATTAACATCTACATGACCCTGCTGGATGACATCATAAGAGCTCACAACATAAACATTCTCAATTATGCCAACATCATGCAACTAATACTGTCGCTCAGATAAATACTCAACACCAGGAACAAGTTCACCACATGAATGACAGAAGTGGCCACCTGGATGAAATCCAACTGCCTCAAATTTAACTCACAAAACAAGAAGAAGGTGATTGATGGAATGCTTGAATTAATCTCAGCCAGTGGCAATCGCTCAGGCCACATCCTAGTCTGCCATTTTTCAACTACCATGTGACCTCAGCTTGGACTCAGCCATATGCAGATCAAATTTGGCTCTGGTCCAATGGGAACAGTTCAGTCCAAACTGCCAGGTCCTTCCTGAACCGAAACACAAGCAACATAGGACCAGTTATGCCCAGATTAGGGTTCACCAGCAGATATAGCTTTTTTCCAAGGCAGAGTGAGCATGGGACCCACGTCTGAGCATTTGCATCGCACTTAGGGCAGTATCTAAAAGAACGACATGGTGATGGATGGAATGCTTGAATTAATCTCAGCCACTGGCAAACACTCGGGCTGCATCCCAGTTCTCAATCGTTTTTCACCCACCATGCCACCTCACTTTGAACCCAGCCTCATGCAAATCATTTTTGACTTTGCTCCAGGGAAAAGTCTAGCCCGAACTGCCATGCTGGTACTCCCTGAACTGGAATGCAAGCAACCTAGAACTGGTTTTGCCCTGATTAGGTCTCATCATACAGTTATAGCTTGGTTCCTGTGGCACAGTGAGCACGTGATCCAAGTCATAACCATTGCACTTAGGGCGGAAAGTGCAACAACAACAAGGTGATGGATGGAATGTTTGAATTAATGTTAGCCACTGGCAATCACCAGGGCTGCATCCCAGTCCATTCTTTTTCAACTACCATGCCACCTCAGCTTAGGCCCAGCCATATGCAAATCAATCTTGAACATGCTCCACTGTGAATAGTCCGGCACAAACTTCCAGACCAGGTCGTCCCTGAACCAGAACACTAGGGGCAGGTCATCTGCAATAGCAAAGGAGCATCGTCCCACTGGCTCAAAGCCAGCCGCCAAAAAATAAAACTATAGTTGATTATTGTTTTATTTTTAATCTGCTGACTCTGAGCCAGCATGTGCAGGGAGGGAAGGGGCTGGGCCATGGGACAGGGAGAGGGAGTAGAGTGAGTGGACTCTTAGGCTGGTCAAACACTGACATGCATGCTTAGGTTTCTCCAACCCGGCTGCGCAAGAAACTGCACAGACTCCCGTGCACTATGTGAGCGGCAGACCAAGCCCCTCAGACTAACCCTGATGCTGATCTCATGCTAGATATAGCATGAGAGTAGTGCCAGGATTGCCTGAGGGAGCCTGTGCTGGTGTCCCATGTACTGCTAGAACACCAACACCATCGGGCTAGGAACAAGGCATCCATCATTTTTTAAATGTTTTTTAAAAATGTTATTGTCTCCCCCATTCCCCACTCCCACTGTCTCCCCCACCCTTGATATTTGTGGTGCCTGCTACTGCCGAATAAAAGCAAGTTAGGACTGGTTGAGCCCTGATTAGGGCTCATCAACCAGGTACAGCTTGGTTCCAGTGGTACAGTGTACACCGGACCTCGATTTGGGCAAAAAAGCTTGGAACTCAACAGTCAACCAACAGACTCAATAATATATTGTCCAGGCAGGTGCTTATCTTTTAGGTAATCTAAAGTACTTAGGGGGTCATTCTGACTCCCGCCTGCCGCGGTAACCGCAGGGCCGGCGGGAACCGCCAGAATACCACTGCGAGGTCAGAAGACCGCCGCGGTTATTCTGGGTTTCCCGCTGGGCTGGCGGGTGACCGCCAGAAGGCCGCCCGCCAGCCCAGCGGGAAACACCCTTCCACGAGGATTCCGGCTCCGAATGGAGCAGGCGGAGTGGAAGGGGTGCGACGGGTGCAGTTGCACCCGTCGCGATTTTCAGTGTCTGCATGGCAGACACTGAAAATCTTTGTGGGGCCCTGTTACGGGGGCCCCTGCAGTGCCCATGCCATTGGCATGGGCACTGCAGGGGCCCCCAGGGGCCCCACGACACCCCATACCGCCATCCTGTTCCTGGCGGCCGAAACACCAGGAACAGGATGGTGGTATGGGGGTCGGAATCCCCATGGCGGCGCAGCAAGCTGCGCCGCCATGGAGGATTCCCCAGGGCAGCGGAAAACCGGCGGTACACCACTGGTTTTCCGTTTCTGACCGCGGCTGTACCGCCGCGGTCAGAATGCCCATGGGAGCACCGCCAGCCTGTTGGCGGTGCTCCCGCGGTCCCCAACCCTGGCGGTCTCGGACCGCCAGGGTTGGAATGACCGCCTTAATCTCAAATCATAACTAAATTCTACACAGGTTTACTGTAATATAATTACTGAATTGTAACATAAATTGTTACAAATACCCCCGCCAGTATTATTTCCTCCTGCTATTGGAAATATCCCACAAATTTAGTCCCAAATATACTGTGGGTAAAGGCACAGGCATAGAGTACTTCACATACCTCAGCTGATGAGCTGTGTAATGTCTTTTGCCTTTTGCATTTATTTAGGCAACAAAGCCTCAAGCCCAAGCAACAGACTGTTCTGTGCAGTCTACTCTCTTGTTACACTTGCAGGCTGGGCCTTGCTTTTATCTGCCATTTGGCGTTGCAGTTCTAGTTGTGCAGCTGATGTGTTTCATTAACTCAACATTGTGGCTTGACTTGTTCTGTGGCAACAGTGTCCCACTGAATGACGTTGGCATGGCAGGCCTATGTAGCATCTCTTATCTTCAGCAGAGATGGCATCCCTGGTTTAGTGCAGACAGGTGCTCAGCTTTAGTACCTTTGGTCTCCAAACAAAGTGATCCAGGTTGTCATGTCTTCGTCAGCTGTGGCCTCTAGGCCTATCAGGGCTTTCTGAATTGCCGGCGGTGCAGCTCCTCTTCCTGACATTTGCATCAGTGGTAGTACGAGCCATTGTGGCTCACATCAAACTTCAGCACACCTTGGTGGTATTATGTCTGGTTGAATGCCTGGTGCAATTCACACAATCACCTCTCAGACAGATCGTCGTACTCCCTCCCAGCACTATTTGCAAGGCTTTGATCTCTGTGGTATTTAGCTTTCTCTGGGTGCTCCTCATGCCAGGAACACACTGAGCTTCACATACAGCCTCTCCTTCTGCATGGCCAGGCACACACTTTCCCTCTTTCACCAGGCATGATCATTTCTAGTCACACTAAGCAGTCCCTCAGCTTATCTAGCAGAAAGTGTATATTTCAGTTGATGTCCCCAAAGCTTTTGAGGCTTGTTGTCATGCAAATACCAACCCTGGTTACACAGCACTTCTTTAAGAACTCTGTGGAGCATCCCCTTCCTTGATCAAGAAGAACCTGGAACTGGAACCAATGGAGTGGTTTGGATCCTAAGTGTACACACATTTTCCAGAGTGGAGAGGTGAATCCACTGTCTAAGGCTTCACAGGCCAGTTCTCTTCCAAAAGTCATTTTCTAGCTGTTCCTCAAACTCAGCCTTTGTGCAAAGTAATGGACCTCACAGCAAGTAGCAATGGGACTAGCTCCAAGTAGAAGTATGGGAGTGTTAAAAAAAAGTGCACAATGAAGTGAGATCTTTGCACCTGCCTGTCATCAGCCTTTCTGTAGCAGCAATCAGAGGGAGACAAGATGGCATGCCCTACCTAGAAACTTCCTCACCTTGTAGAACAGAAACTGCATTCTCACCTCTCACCCATTCCATTTACTAAACTGTAGTGCTTTGGAAACATAATCACCAGTCCTTAACTAACGAGGCCGTAACATAATTTCTCAGGCATACAGTGTCTCTATCCTCCACACTTAAGTGACTGAGTCCCCAAAAATGGGGCAGGCAATAAACAGCAACAGCCTCAGGAATGCAGGCAGTACACTTCAAAAGTCTGGTAAATAGTGCTGACCATCTATCTTGTGCCTTGCTGAAGCATCCAAAATGGATTCCACCGATACTCAGACTCACACCACTGACAGTTCTACAACCATAAATGTGCTACACAATCAGTGCACAAACAAGCACCAGACAGGCACACAGGTTGTCAGCATAAAGTTCTGGGGCCTCACATAACAGCTGTAGACTGCACACTCTCTGACACAGAGAAAAAGGTCTGATCATTCCAAAGATTCACAAAACATGGTAAACCTTTTGTGTTTCACCCGGATCTTGAACACTAGCCCTGCGCCTACAGCGAGGACACAATTGCATGGCAGTGGTTCATGTCTGTTTACCATGCAGGGGTCATTCTTGGGCCAACAGTGATAAACCCCAATTTGACATCTAAACCAAACTATGAGTGGTTCAAAAAACAATTAGGGTATGGTAATTTTCAAAGTGGCTCCAACTTATCTCTATATAGGAATGTAGCTTATACTGAACAACATTGGCAAGTTTTTCATCACCAAGCAGACTCTAACATCTCACCTCAATGAGAAAAACAGACTTTCTTTCAAGACTTCCAGTAGACCCAAGAAATCAAAGGGGGAATCTAGCACTCTATAGAACCTCTAGACACTCGAACCAGCTGCAAATTCAAAAAATATAATGGTTGTCTGTAAACGGATTGAGACTGCTACAGTTAGCACACTCCAGCTACAAATACTGACCTTGCAATCCTAAATCTCTTTACTGGTGAATAATATTGTAAGAAAATACCATTTTTGAATGGTTCCCCCACCTCCCCCGACCCCCAAAAAAACACATACATTTGCTGGATTTTATTGCAGGTGTATGGACTCAGAACATGGGACACTGCCGTCCAGCTGGCACTAGTGGACTGCAGCCCATATTGGGCTACTACCACAGTGGCCATGTAAAACATGACTCTTAGCCACATACAGCAGCTTAGAATGTCAGTTGTATAACTGCCTTTTTGGCTAGTTAAAATCACTATTTTAATAGGCCTAAACCTTCCTTTTTAATACTTATGAGTCACCCCTACTGTAGGCCCTAATTTCCCAAAGGTCTGGCTGCATGGTATATACAAAGTAGGACATGTGTTCTTAAGTTTTACATGTTTTTCACTGCAGCAAGGATGGCTCTCACATAAAAAGGCACTGAGTACATTATAACACCTTGTAATGCATAACTTAAGCTTGGAAATAACTAGAACCAAGGCCTCAAATTAATAGGATTTAAAATCCAATCTTGTGGTCAAGTCAGAATTTAAATTATTACTTTGAAAATACCAGAAAGATGGCATTTTCCTGCCAAAGGCCTTGAGTAGCCTTTTCAGAGTTAATCCCCAGCTGTAACCTCACAGCCTGCTGGGAGGTGTGAACAACTCCCAGGAAAGGAAAAAAAGAGCCTTGGCTAGGAGGAGATGTGGCTGCCTCTTGACCGTATGGCATGTGGCCGCCAACTGCACAAACATCAAAGGGGCAAACGACCTAAGTCTGCCCCTGACATTGCCCAACTAGCCAGAGTGGCACCAAATCCCAGCGGGAGGAAAAGCTGTTCCAGAACTGGTTTGTAGGCTGAGTTCCTCATTTCCCTAGACAACCATCAGGGGAGTGCCCAGAGCTCTGACCAGGGGGAGAAAGATTTTTCCCTGTTGGATTTTAGCAGAGCAGGACACTGTGGGACTGTTTAGGGCCATACCCCCAGGAAATGATGTCAAAGTGGTTAGTGGTCCCCTGGGAAAATTTTGCATGTTGAGCAGGGCAATTTAACCAACCACAAACTAGTGCAAGACATAAAAGTAGAACCCATGGGAACCTTCTCCAGAACTCCTCAGCACTTGTGGATAACAATAGAAGGGCTGCACCTACTGTTAAAACTGTGGAGAGAGACCTACCTCAACAGCTAATTTGGCTGCCACATGTATCCAAGGGTCAATTGACTGACCCCCTGTTAAGCAACAGGCATACAAAAGCTGCAAGAAGCCCACCTTCCTGAAGAGTCCAGTTGACCAGTTCCAACTGGACTTGCCCTAAACCTTACTGGTGGTTCCCCTGGAGTGAATAAGGACCCCCAAGAGTACCCCTAAGGTTCTAGTTCCTAAATCTGAGGTTAATCCTCCTGCCTACCCCTAAAAGCTGAACTTAGGAACTTTTCAAAGGGGTTTTGCCTAAAGAATCAGAGGCTACCCCCAGACAACTGACTAGCTACAGCTACTGACATCAAACTGGTGGTGAGACTCAACTAGCTTGTTTGCCTTGCTGAAATCTTCCTGGCTTCCAAAACAGTCTCTAAGTCCAAACATATAGGACTTCACCTAGACAAATGCCAAGCAGTACCCTGTCCTGCCTTCCTGGGCCTGGTCTTCAGACTTTGCCTGCCTCCTCTGAGTTTTCCTGCCTTTTATAATAAGAGCCTCAACTTCCCAATACTACTAAGGCTCCCACCGAGGCCCTGTACTTCAACAACCTGACATTGGTGAGCTCCTCTTTGATACAGCCAGCCCCTCAACCCACTGATGGCCTCATCGATGAGGATTTTCAACACAAAAAAGACTAGGGGCCAGATTTATATTCTGGTGGTATGTATACTCCATTGCAATGGTGACGGAGTATACATACCGCCAATATGGAAATCCACCCACCAGAATTAAATGTGGATGGACCTTCAGTTTGTCCACGGCGTAGACTACTCTCCACCATGGCCAAACTTTTCCAAAGGCCATGGCTGTCAAAGAAATGAATACATGTCCACCTCCTAATTTGGATGGGTGGATATGTAGTCATCTTTTACTGTTTCTTACCACCAGGTAAAGCCTGGCAGTAATGAACGGTAAAATCATACAAATGCTCCCCCACCATCGGAGAAGACTTCCATGGTGAGGGTAGCATTATAATTTATCTTTTCAAAAAGAAAATCTCATCTCAGGATTTTCTTTTCGAAAAGAAAAAAAAAAGAATATTGTTTGCCACAGGGCTGCATCTTGCCAACACAGCACTGTAGCAAAGAGCAAAATGCATTGACAGGAACCGATCTGATTGTGGCACCTGCCAGTGCCTTTATAAATGACCACCTGCCTTGTGGTCATTTATAAATTTGGCGGGCCATCTGTCAGTCATGGATAGAAAGTAATTGACTCCATCCCCATGGTGGAACAGCGGGCTACTCACTGTGATATAAATCGGGCCCTTAATCAGAAGATAAACTTTCCTGTAGATCAAACCTGATCCCTGTGTTCAACCCGCGCTCTATCATAGTCTGCCTTAACTTTTAACTTTGACCTGGTGTAGCGCGACCAACTACCCTTGGTTAGTGCTTTGCACTTTTTGATGCTTGAAACACCTAAAACTTTGAAAAATCGTATCTATGGTTCCCTACATCTGATTTTTGTCATTTGGTGTCTATTGGCACATTAAAAGTTTCACTACTTAATTTGGTACTGATAAATATTTTAGTGATAATCTAATCATGAATTCAATTAATTATTAATTATTTAATAATAATATAATGGTACATTAATTATGTTGGTACTGATTAATGCTTCACACATTTATCCTAAATTAAGTCTGTCTGTTCTGTCCTTCACCTACCAAGGGTTGAGGTCAGGTTTAAATTATTAAGACCTAGCTGGACCTTGTAAGGAATAGTGCCATCACTAATTGAAGAGGACTGCCATCCACTTCAATTTATATTCCACTTTCCTACAAATACTACTCTAAGTTGGTCTAATATTGAGCATAAGCAATTGATGGTTAAGGGATAGAATTGTGTTTTGCAGGGGTGTTTTCAATGAAAACCTAGGTACACCAATCTATTAGTTTGTGAGCGTTCTCAAACTGCTCTCTGATCTGTTCCAAATCATGAAATGGTCAGAGATTAAATGATACTAATCACAGGATTAAATTAATTTATACGTAAAGAACTAACCATAAGTCCAGGGTGTGTAGTAGATGGGGTCTTCCACAAAGAACAACATTTTTGCAAAGAAGAAAAAGAAATACAAATCAATTTACGATTACTAAAAGGTAATGGCATGTCATCAGGGCAGGCTCTAGGGCGGTGCGACCGGTGCCACTGCACCGGGTGTTGATGTCAGGTGTGGGTGCAGTGTTCACAAGTATATTACGGTTTTAAAAGCATCTGATGCTGCTGTTCCTTGCCACCAGCAATTTTCAGGCAACAATAAAAATGTCACAATAACTATGCTGATTAATGTTCTTCCTTGAGAGAGATGGGTTTTGTCTAGTGGAAGTTTTGACTCATCGTAAAGTAGCACAGAGGGTAAATATGTCTGCTGCAAAGAACATGTACCATGCAGGTCTTAAAGTGCATATAATGTAAATAGGTCAGTGACTTATTGCTTTTGTCAGACAGATCCTTTTGTTACTTACTGTTTCTAAGTTAAAAACCTTAAATAGGACCGTGAGCTATAAACTGTTATCAAAGAGCTGCATGCAAACTGTAAGGCAAAGAATGGAGCTTTATTATTCTTTCCCCAGGTTTTTCATTATCCTAATGTTGCGGAATGGGTTCATCTGGGTAGAATTCAGTACTTATTATTAAAGAGATTCCCCAACCATGTTGTTGCGTTTTAAATTCTGAGTTTGTGCCTCTCCGGACCAATCACTCTTAAACTGTGCTGCCTACCAATATGGATGACATCTGACTCCTACACTTTGAAGTCCTTTGTCTTATGTAACATTTCTTATACAGTGATTTATATATGATTAAGTGTCTCTGGGTAATGTATGTGTGATGTAAAGTGCTCTGGCATCCTACACTGGTGTGAGTGGCGTCATCAAACTAATTAAATTAAATGCATTTGAGAGAGAGTGGTTATGGAGTCTTAAGGGGGACTGTTAAATGGTGGTAGTTAGGGAATCCATGACGGAGCTGGTCATTGATGGGTGCCAATAAACATTGTCACACCAGAAGCCACCGGCGCTAAAGCCAGCCCTGCATGTCATCATCCATTGTTGTTCAATACATACAATTACGCATGAGGAATAGCCATGGAACCAGTAAACAAGGGAATTCCAAAACATATTCCAGGTGTGTGTGGAAACCTGTAACTGTTGCAGCTTTCCATGAGTACTTCTAGAAGCACTGTGAATTCCATTAAGCTGTAAATCACCATCCTTGCAAGGTAGCAAACATTCAGGCTCAGTTTTAGTACTAGTAAATTGGGAAGTGAATGACTAAAACTGGCAGAGGATACCCTTTCCCATTCCTATTTTGGCATTCTCTTGGTAAGGCAATCTACCCTTGTAGTCTGGATGATCCACCCTTGAAGTAGGGTAGTGAACCGTTCCCTTTTTTGTAGGTTAGGCTTGCTATTAGATGGCTTGTCTAGTTGCCCACACCCAGCTGTAGCGTAGCATCAAATGCTCTGCTTTTTATTGCTCATAACTAGCCGCTTGTCTGGACACTTTGAGCCGCCTTGCAGAGTGTTCCCATCTCAAGAGCGGGCCACTGTGAGGAAGGAGCTGCTGTATAAGAGGAGTTCTGCACAATGCACCCGACAGGGAATTTTGAGACCAGCAGTTAAACAATCCTGAATTAGTGAATGAAACTATGCTGGTTTCTTTTCATGTAAATATGTGCAGAGTGGCATATTCAGAAACTATTTTATTATGTTTAGCCATACTACAATAGTACTACTAACGTACTACAAAATTCCGTTCACTAAGCTACATGCAGAGCTTGGTGCCTTCGCCTCGCCAATCTTTAAGATACAGAGATCTCAGCTCGGACTGTGGACATTTCTACACATGTAGGTGTATGGTTCAGTATTAAATGTGGGAGACACAGTGGCTGGAAAATAGAGAATATTTATGCACAAATGGGAGTGGTTTAGGAAAGAGCAAGGGGGGGATTAAAGGAAAAAGAGGAAGGGGTTTAGAGAGACCCTAAATGGTTGGAAAGTACTATGCATATAAATACAGTGTAAGTATTTGTTTACTGTATAATATTTTAATAGCCATTTTTAAATTTAAACATGACTGTAATTTTAATTAAACAAATAATTAAATTACAATAAATACATTTTAGACATAACTTTAAATCATTTTTACTACATAACAAATACACATAAACGGTCTACTTCTTTAGGTGGGGATTATTTTTAAGTTTAAGTCTTAAGAAAAACAATTTAAATTTAATTAAATGCATTAAAAGTAAGTACATATTTAATTAAAAACTGAGTTAATGTGGTAACATTGTGTTTTATTTTGTTCTACATTACAAATGATTAGTTAAATTAAAATTAATTTGCTTTATTTTATAACATTGATGTATTTGTACTAATTTATTTTTAAGTTTAATAAACCTTTGTACTTCTCCCTATACCTTATCACTTTCCGCAAGTTGCAAGTAATAACGTTACACTTGTAAATTAGGCTCTACCCCTGAATTCAGGGGGGGAGGGACATGTAGGTTGATACGTTATACTTGTAAATGGTGAATATCCATAAGTAGTACTGTTACGCAAAATTGTAAGTGAACTTAGAACATGTAGATTTATAAGTTTAACTGTGTGAATAGTCCCTATTGTGCTTATTTCCTCCATTAAAACTATTTCAAGGTGCACACATATTGTTAGATAAGAGAACAGAGGCACAAGGAGGGTATGATTTGCCCAAGACCGACAATTTCATAAATTTGGGTGCCCAAGATTATAATGTAGCACTGCTCATTGCATACTCTATTACTTTTGCACCTTATTACATTTTGGTTACCAGCTCATGTGAGTTGGCAGTCTACTCCTACACCCCCCTGATGTAACATCCAGTTCATGTGTTGGGGATTTTGTTTTTAGTTAACCACAAACTTACTAACAGTTTTCTGACTGATTCTAAATACTACTAATTTTGGACACACAATGGAGACAGAGGAATATGTTATGCAAATGATTGCTCAAGAGCACCCAGTTTGGCCAAATGGAATCGGCTGGATTTAAAAATCATGTCTCCTAGTTCCACAGTTTACAGCTAGCCGACTACACCATCACTGGGGTGATACTCTACATTGAGGCCCTGCCCAGAGTTATAATTCAGTGTTTATTTTCAGCATATTTAGGTGAAGGTGTAATGCTTGGATTGAGATGTTAAATGTAATAGTGGGGAAAACGGCAGAAGGTAGATTGTGGGGCTATTTCTTTACGTCCTGTGGCAGTAGGTGTTTACTAATCAGTATCCATGTTGGATACTATTGTTTACCTTTGATGTATCAGGTCTTAAGACTTTTCCATTCCATTTGGATGATGGAGTGATTCATTCTTTAAGCTTGCCTTTCTAAAGCTGCCAATACTGAGCAGTCATGTTTTACTCCCGGGATGGAAAAGGGATTGTTACTCAAATACATTGAAATAATAATCACATCAGAAAAGCTCAATATCTGGGCAAGTGTTAGAAATAGGGTCTCTAGTTGGCAGTGGTTTACACCCTGCCAAAGGAGGGACCCTCACTCTAATCAGGGTAAGGGAGTCACACAGCTAAGATAACCCCTGCTCACCCCCTTGGTAGCTTGGCACGAGCAGTCCGACTTATCTCAAAGGCAATGTGTAAAGCATTTGTGACATTCACAAAGTAACACAGTGAAAATGCAACAAAAATACTCCACACACACAAGACCAAAACAACAAAAATCCATCATACACAAGTAAAGATATGTATTTTCAAAGATTAAATCTTAGTATAGTGCTTAGAAACACAATAGTTCCAATTCAGGCTATCACTGCATCTTTACGGAGTCGCTTCCAACAGTGCGACACCACTCACGAGGGAGTGCGGGCCAGTAATGGAGTCGCATGGACCTCGGGTACAGTACATGGGACAACGATGAGGAAACAAAGACGTTGCACAGTTGGGGAGGTAAGGCATTACTGGAGTCAGTGAAGCGTCAGTTCCTTTCTGCCACAAGAGATGTGAGGCATCGGTTCCTTACTTCTAGGCAGAGGTGGTGTGGCATCCTTTCCATTTGGTTGCAGGGGATGTGATGCAGCATTGGCAGTGAGGCATTGGTTCCTTACGACAATTCAGGGTTCATTGATCCAGCAAGTCAAGATGTGAGACGTCGACTATGTGGTGTCACAATCACACCACAGGGCCACAAGTGCTGTGGCAGAGTCGGGAGCCACGGACATCGTTGACATGGACCTCTGGACTCACGCTGTGGCGGGATTTTGGAGGAGCTGCGACAGCGTCAAGCCTGCAGTGGAGATCGCAGTCGTTGCACTCAGCAAGGAGCAGGGCTCTGGTGCAGAGTCAGAGAGCAGCACTGGTCCTGGAGTAATTCTGGACATCGATGCACTACTTTCTTCCTTGTGGCACCAGAACTCACTCCCAAGGGCCCAGGAACTGGATTTGGCACCACTTGGCAAGTTAGGACTCTCAGCAAGAGAGCCCAGGCACTGGCAGTTGAAGTCTGTGATGTCCATGAGACTTCTTAAAAGGAGGCAAGCTCAGCCCAAGCCCTTGGAGAACCTTTGGATGCAGGATATAGAAAGCAAAGTCCAGTCCTTTCACTTCCAGGACAGAAGCAGCAAGCAGCAGGCCAGCACAGCAAAGCAACAGACAGAGTGGCAGTCCTTCCTACAACATCCAGCTCTTCTTCCTGGCAGAATGTCCTCAGTTCAGAAGGATTCTAACTATGTGGTGTCAGGGGTCCAGTACTTATACCCATTTCTGTCTTTGAAGTAGGCAAACTTCAAAGAGAAGTCTTTGTAGTTCACAAGACCCTTCCTTTCCCTGCTCTGGCCCCTGACACACTCCAGGGGGTTGGAGACTGCTTTGTCTGAGGACGAGCAAAGCCCTATTCAGGTGCAAGTGTCAGCTCCTCCCACCACTCTAGTTCAGGAAGACCCATCAGCTCGGTGATGGGCTATCAGGATATGCAGGGCGCACCTCAGCTCCCTTTGTGTGACTGTCTAGAATGAATGCACAAACAACCCAACTGTCATCCTGACCCAGATGTGTATTCAGCAGACAGGCAGAGGCACAGAATAGTTAAGCAAGAAAATGCCCACTTTCTAAAAGCGGCATTTTCAAACTTATAATCCAAAAACCAACGTCACCAAAAGACGTATTTTTAAATTGTGAGTTCTGAGACCCCAGACTCCATATCTCTATCTCCTCCGAATAGGAACATACACTTAAAAGATATTTCAAGGCAATCCCAATAGTGAAAAACGAACCTTGGCAGTATTTCACTATCAGAACATGTAAATCACACAAGTACATTTCCTACTTTTTAAATACATTGCACCCTGTCCATGGGGCTGCCTTGGACCTACTTTAGGGGTGACTTGCGTGTAGTAAAAGGGAAGGTTTCGGCTTGGCATGTGGGTACATTTGTGAAGTCAAAATGGCATGTTACAACTGCACACACAAGCACTGCAGTAGCAGGTCTTAGACAGGTTTGCACTGTACTCATGTGGGTGGCATAATCAGTGCTGCAGGCCCACTAGTAGCATTTGATTTACAGGCCCTAGGCACCTCTAGTGCACTTTACTAGGGACTTACTAGTAAATCAAATATGCCAATCATGGAAAAGCCAATAACACATACAGTTTACACAGAGGAGCACGTGCATTTTCGCACTGGTCTGCAGTGGTAAAGTGCCCAGAGTCATAAAGCTAACAAAAACAGGTCAGAAAAAATAGGAAGAAGAAGGCAAAAGGTTTTGGGGGATATCCCTGGAAAAGGTGCCAGGTCCAACAGCAAGTGATAGCTTTTCATGGAATTCAAACTGAAAAATGTGCTCTTCAACTCTTAATCCCTCCAGCTCCACTGCAAAGGCCTTCTAATTTGTCAGTGTGCACAAAGTGTTTCAGCATATGAAAAATGCCTGTACACGGGTAAAGTGTACTGAGAAGGGAGACTGTAAAGTGAGCCAACTACTTTGTGGGAGATTCCCAAGACTGTCAGAAAATGGAAAAATTCCACCTCTCTTAGGAGTTGGGTCAAGTTTTTTGGTTATAAAACCACACACATCAGCAACATTAGCACAATAATGCAATCGGTGCTTGCTATTTGATTAATGTCTACATTGTGATGAAGCAGCTTTCGAACTTTTCTTTCACTTCCTTAGTGAACTTCTGCGCCCAAGACTGGACTACTTTTTTATTTTTTGAAAAATATTTTTAAATATTTAATTGGTGTAGCTATCCCCATCGTACCAGAGTCTACCGATTGGACAAATATGTTCCTTCTGTACAGTTGTTTGTCTTGTTTTCATCTGTAGGCGTTTTTGAATTGTTTAGATGTGAAATCAGTGCTTGGGAACTATGTTGAGGATATTCATCCGCAGGATACATCTGCAGGAAGTAGGTAGGAAGCGAGGCACGCAATAATTAGCAAATAATTGCCCAAAGTTCCGTGTTCTCTAACTTCACAAGAGCTGTTATCGGATGCACGGAATATGTCTGGTTGTGGGTGTATACTTAGAATGCTATACACCAAAGTTTGGTTTCTTAGCACTGCGCAGCAGGGTAACAGACGTAAAGTAAGGGCCTTAACTACTCAAAATCTATCTAGGTCATACAAATCGAATATTGTCAGTCACAGGGAAAGTGGGTTTGAGGAAGATAAACCATCTTGCTGTTGTTAACATTTACTGAATTCCTTGCTCTGAAACCTAACTGCTATCAAAATGGAGAGAATTGAACGCCCTAGAATTTGGCATAGAAAAAAACATTGGTAAAGCCAATAGCTTTTTTTAATATGGGTAAAAGGCTTAATTTTGCGACTCCAGTGCCTTAGCCTAAACCCACTAAGTCTAATTCCAGCACCAGTTGATATTGAATATTGAAGTGGTGGCCGAACTCAAACAATTAATTAAAATACATTTACCTGGCAGGATGAACCTTTAGTAAGAAAATGATACTTTTTCTAAACATAAAATTCAGATATCAGTGTTACCTACTTCTCTTCGAAGGGCCTCATCAAAATCCGACTCCCAAATTCATGTGTAAATTATGCACATGTAATTTGGGACTGCACAGTTGGAAAATTAGTAGGTATGCTATTTGTGCTAAATTACGTAGGCCTAGGGAACAGCATGAAAGTAGTATATATTACTCCCCATTCACACATACAATTCGCCGCATTTGTGCAGTTTGTTTCATGAAATGTGCGAAGCCACCCTAGCTGCAAATCTCTGTGATTTGCACACAGATAGTAATCCCATTTTGAATGCAAACAGGAATGTGAGCGCAAATATGATTTGGCAGTCAGGGGCTGCTGCATACAGTGCCCAGGGGACGCAACAGGTCTGTGCACCTGTTTTTTGCACCATAGTGGCATTGTATTAGAGTGAGCTGCAAATGTTTGTGTGGCCCTTTCTGTAATACTGGTAGCACTGACGCACATATAGTGCCAATGCTCTCTTTAGAGGGCTTTCCCTCATTTGTATGGGAGCGTGGTCCTATGCAAATGAGGGAATAATTCTGCCTCCACACCAGCACCCTATTACAGACATGGGCTAAGCGGCAAGCAAGGCCTTAGGAGGCGCACTGACAGAGCACCAGAAAGGGTGATGTACTGGCAGTGCTCGCCCTGAGCACAGCTACCGAGGGGCGAAAGGGGATCCCAAGGATCCCTACAGACAACCCTGTGCAGGCTGCTGCAGTCACTCACTGTACCAGCCTGCTTGAGGGTCCCCTTTCTGAAGTGCAGACTGGTGTCATCTGCACAGAGAAAGGACCGGCTGCTTTAAAAGGCAGGTCTGACTTTCACTAATAGTGTGAGGCTGCCCGGAGGGCAGATAATTTTTTCTATATAAGGAGCACTATTCCTCTTTCCGTCCGGCGCACCACGGCCCGTATTTATACTCCGTTTGCGCCGAATTGGCGTCGTTTTTTTCGACGCAAATTCGGCGCAAAACTAACGCCATATTTATACTTTGGCGTTAGACGCGTCTAGCGCCAAAGTATGGGCAAATAGCGTAATTTTTTGGCGTGAACGCCTTCCTTGCGTTAATGAGATGCAAGGAAGGCGTTCCCGTCTAAAAAAATGACGGCGACGCAAATGCGTCGTATTTATACTCCCGGGCAAAAATCACGCCCGGGAGGTGGCGGGTCAAAAAAACCCACATTTGCGCCACTATTTAACGCCTGGGTCAGGGTAGGCGTTAAGGGGCCTGTGGGCTCAAAATGAGCCCACAGGTGCCCTCCCCTGCCCCCAGGGACCCCCCCTGCCACCCCTGTCCACCCCAGGAGGACACCCAAGGATGGAGGGACCCACCCCAGGGACATTCAGGTAAGTTCAGGTAAGTATAATTTTTTATATTTTTTAATTTTTTTTGGTGGCATAGGGGGGCCTTATTTGTGCCCCCCTACATGCCACTATGCCCAATGACCATGCCCAGGGGACATAAGTCCCCTGGGCATGGCCATTGGGCAAGGGGGTATGTCTTTACTAAGACAGGAGTCATTTAAATGGCGTCTGGGCGTCGAAAATAATGGCGCAAATCGGGTTTTGCCTCAACCTGACTTGCCCCATTTTAAGACGCCCTAACGCCATTTTCCCCCTACGCCGGCGCTGCCTGGTCTACGTGGTTTTTTTCCACGCACACCAGGCAGCGCCGGTCTGCTAGCGCCGGCTAACGCCATTCCATAAATACGGCGCCCGCATGGCGCTTCAGAATGGCGTTAGACGGCGCTAAATTTTTTGACGCTAAACTGCGTTAGCGCAGTTTAGCGTCAAAAAGTATAAATATGGGCCCACGTGTCTATAATAAGGTCCAAATCGTGATCAAGGCCCAGAGTCTCTTCTGTTCTGGAGAAGAAATGGAGGTGACTTTACTAGCGCCGTGTTGTGTGCTCTTTTCTTGTTCCTCTACCTGACTGACAACTGGTCGCACAGGGAGACTTGTGAGTGATGAGTCTAGTAAGGCAAGGGGGGAGAGGAAGAGGGAAATCATAAGATACAGCGCTGGGGAAGCAGGAGAGAAAAGAGAGAGGAAAAACAGTAGCGGGAGCAAGCGAACAGGAGTGAGGACGGAGTGAACGGTAGAGAAAAGTGGGGAAAGTTGAGAAATTCAGAAAAATGGAATGATAAAATAAAGGATGAGCAGAGGGATGATTGTAGAAGTCGGCGAAGGTAAATAGTGTCATGAGCCAGCACAGCTTGTCAGGGTTCAGGAGCTAGAAATGACAGGGATTGTGGAAGCACATATTAGCATGCATTTAAAGGAGCTCATATCAATGAACAGTGTGAGGAGCTTGCACAATTGAACAAAGTACAGAATTACTTTAGGCTTTATGGGTCGGAGCACAAAACATTTTTGACTGTGCTATTTCATATCCTTGGTATGAAATAAGGCAGTACTTGGTGCTAAAACCCTTTACCACTGTATTATGAAAGTAGATTTCTGGAGGTCATAACATGCTAGAAGTATCCTTGTGAATATTTGTTGGGTAGCAATTTGTGGTGGTAATGTGGTGTTTTTGTACTGTTGTGATCTTCTGATGCATTCCTGCTAAGTTGTGTTTTACCCTAGTTTTCGGGTCACAGCATACCAGAAAGCGCATCTGTCTAGATAACTAACAACATTTTTGAGACTTTCAGAAAGTTGACCTATTAATGCTTTCCACTCCTTGATTACCAATGGCTTTGCGGTTTGTAGGTCACACTTTCTGGCTTTCATTTGCCTGTTTTATTTGCTTTAGGCTCTTCAGGTTCAGTTCATCCCTCCTGTTCCCTGTACAGAGTTTTCTGTATCCTTCCATGAACTCACTTTCTATTAACAGCATTTTATACTGTTGTTCCTATCTCGTCACATTTGCTGGGCATTCAAAGACCAAGGACAATTGTCAGGCGCTGTCTTCTAATGATGCTTGTTTATTTTTCTTTCTCTGCCTTCAAAGTGAGAAGATTTATGTGGCAATCTTGCTGGATAAGGGAGGCAAAAAAGAGTTTTTCCCAGCAGATGACAAAGTTTAGATGAACTGTATAAGTATTTCAGAAAATATCAGAATTATGAATGCACAAATGAAACACACTTTTTGTTACGTCTGAAGTGTGTTGGAAACAAATACCTTGATATGATCAAACAAATCATTAAACTAGGTTTTGCAATTTCCACACATTTTTGTTTATGCAATGTAAAGTTTTTCTAGTAAAACTCTGTCTGTGCAAATATTATGGTCATTTCAATTGAAAATGTGTTGCCTGTAAAAGCAGTATTCTACCACACCATTAATATTCTACTCCACGTCTTTCAACTCTTCAATGCAACATTCCACACCACTGCACTCTAGTCTTCGCCACTCCACTTTGCACCACTACATGCCACTGCACTCTGCACCACTCCACTCTACGCCACTGCACTCAATGCCACTTCTTGTTGCACCTCTCTACTCTACCCTGTACCACTCTATGCTATGCACCCTCCACAACTCTGCTCTACACAACTCTAGTCTACACCACTGCACTTTTCGGCACTGCACTCTACAAAACTCCAGTCTTGGCTACACCAATCTACACAGCACAACTACATTCTACACCACTGTACTGTATGCCACTCTGCAACACTGCACTCTACGCCACTACACTCTATGCCAGTACACTCTACGGTAATGCACTTTACTCTGTAACACTCAAATATTTGCCGCTACACTATAGGCCAATCCATTCTACGCCACTCTAACCTACTCTATGTCACTGCACTCTACGCCACCACACTGTACTCTGCATCACTGTACTCCGTTCCACTGCACTCCATGCCACTCTATGCCACCACACTCTACTCTGCATCACTGTACTCTATGCCACTGCTCTCTATGCTATTCCACTCTACTCTACACCCCTTCAGTCTGAAATTCTACTCTGCAACACTGCCCTCTCTGCCACTGAACTCTACGCCACTCTACTCTGCACTACTCCACTCTATGCCACTTCACTCTATGCCATTGCACTCTATGGCACTATATTCTTCTCTGCACCACTCTATGCTACTCTACTCTGACCACTGTATGTCACTGCACTCTATGCCACTCAATTGTACTCTGCACCACTGCCCTCTGTATCACTCAACTCTACTTCACTCCACTCGGCACCACTCTATGCCACTCTATTCTATGCTACCCCACTCTACTCTGCCCCACTCTACTCGGCACCACTCTACTCTGTGCCACTCCACTCTGTACCACTCCACTCTGCACCATTGCACTCTACAATGGATCACTATAATCTACGTCACTGCATTTTATGATGCCTTCACGTACGCGCTGAACTAAATGCCACTGCACTCAATTCTACTGCACTCTATGCCACTATACTCTGCAACACTCTACACCAATGAACTCTACACCAGTCCACTCTACTCTGTGCAACTCCAGCGTATGCCACTCTACACAACTCCACTCCAATACGTGACACAACTCTCCACTCTACAACACTCTACTCCACTCTTTGCCATTCCACTCTACGACATTCCACACCACTCTTCTCTGTGCTACTAACTTTTAGCCATGCTGAATAGCTGCTATTCTGGTGAAAAACATGTCTAAAACGCTTTGGCAAAGCCAATAGTGCTGGCATAGACAAGGCCTATTTGCTTTGCCTGTGTCTGTTTCTGTTGTATTCACATTTTGACTGTTTTAATGTGTTGTGCCCTAATATCATTTAATTGTGTCATGCTACTTTATTTATTTTATTCCATTATATTCAGTTGTTTGCTTCCGAGATGTCAACAAATCCTGCTACATTTCCAGCCAACTGCAGTACATGCCTTTAAAATTCCTGTGACAGGCACCCATTTACCACTGCCTAAGGGGAAAAAATGGTTGCTACTCCAGCTCTTCAATCACTTAGGTCACTGGTCTGCCCAAAACTCTGGCAATTACATTGTCTTAGTGATATGCCTCCAATGCCCTTAAAACTGCTCCTTCACAATAACTAAGGCCCTGATTTATACTTTTTGACGCTAAACTGTGCTAACGCAGTTTAGTGTAAAAAAGTATACCACCGGCTAGCGCCATCCCAAGACATCGGCCAGGCATCATATTTATGGGCTGATGGTAGCCAGCGGTAAGGCCCGGCTAGCATAATAAAAAGGACGCTAGCCGGGTAGGGGAGGCGTAAGGGGACATGGGGTTTAGCGTCAAAGGATGACACTAATATGGGCAGAGGGATCAATAATGCCTCTAACCAGACTAGCGTCATTTTCTGATATTAAAACCCCATGGACATGACTCCTGTCTAAGTTAAGTCAGGAGTCATACTCACTACCCCAATGGCCAAGCCCAGGGGACATATGTCCCCTAGTCATGACCACTGGACCCAGTGCCATGTACAGGGGACCAAGTTAGGCCCCCCAATGGCACTACAGAAATACAAATGTTTTACTTACCTATACTTACCTGGGATGGGGCCCCCATCCCCCTCTGTCCCTCTGGTGTGGGTGGGGGTGTCCCTGGGACTAGGGAAGGGCACCTGTGCACCATTTGTGCACAGGAGGATAAATAAGGCGCCTGGGCCTTAGAGTAATTTTTTGCCTGAGAACGCCTATCTTGCATCTCATTGACGCAAGGTAGTTTTCCACAGGCTAAAAAATGACTTGAACTCCAATATTTGGACGCTAGACAGGTCTAGCGTCAAAATATAATTATGGAGTTAAGTTTGCACTGAAATAGCGTAAAAAATGAAACTATTTCAGCCCAAATAGAGTATAAATATGCCTTATCTGGAGTGGTGGATGTTCTGCACACAGTATTCAAAGTGCTTTACAGCCTGTAGCACTTGTAATACAGCAGGCGGGACATCCAGCAAATTTTGAAGGAGTATCTCAGTATGCAAAAAATAAATAAGGCTCTAAATTTCTTTCTATGCTCACACAACTAGTGCATTGTACAATCTCGGGAGAGGTCGCAGAGCATACCAACCAATACTTACCAGTCTGTGTGACAATACACCAAAGATGTAGAAAGCATTGCTCTATGTTTAGTCTGCTGCATAGTTTTAGGCCGACATGAAATTAGTGTCACATTTTATTGTCTTTTTCTCTTCCGACTATTACAGACCACTAGCTTTCAGTTAATTGTTTTGCTTCTGTTTGAAATGTTAAAACACAGCCAGCTCTGCTCTTCTGCTTTAGTGCAGAGCAAAGCCTATTTTTGGCACACCAATTTTCATAAATACTTATTGCTAGAGCTGACAGCCTTAGGGTGGTCACCCCTAACTTTTTGCCTGCCTCCCTCCACTTTTTGGACACTGTTTTTGCTGGTTTTTATACTCTGCGCACTTTGCCACTGCTAACCAGTGCTAAAGTGCATATGCTCTCTCCCTTTAAGCATGGTAACTTTGGATCATACCCAATTGGAATATTTAATATACTTATAAGTCCCTAGTAATGTGCACTGTGTGTGCCTAGGGCCTGTAGATTAAATGCTACTAGTGGGCCTGCAGCACTGGTTGTGCCACCCACTCAAGTAGCCCCTTTACCTTGTCCCAGGCCTGCCATGGCAAGGCCTGTGTGTGCAGTTTCACTGTCACTTCGACTTGGCATTTAAAAGTACTTGCCACGCCGAAAGCTCCCCTTTTTTTACACATAAGACACCTCTAATGTGTGCCCTAGGTAACCCCTAGAGCAGGGTGCTGTGTGGGTAAAAGGCAGGACATGTACCTGTGTAGTTTACATGTCCTGGTAGTGTAAAACTCCTAAATTCGTTTTTACACTACTGTGAGGCCTGCTCTCTTCATAGGCTAACATTGGGGCTGCCCTCAGACATTGTTGAGGTGGCAGCTGCTGATCTGAAGGGAGTAGGCAGGTCATATTTAGTATGGCCAGAATGGTAATACAAAATCCTGCTGACTGGTGAAGTTGGATTTAATATTACTATTTTAGAAATTCCACTTTTAGAAAGTGAGCATTTCTCTGCACTTAAATCTTTCTGTGCCTTACAATCCACACCTGGCTGGGTTTAGTTGACAGCTCCTTGTGCATTCACTCAGACACATCCCAAACACAGGGTACTCAGCCTCACTTGCATACATCTGCATTTTGAATGGGTCTTCCTGGGCTGGGAGGGTGAAGGGCCTGCTCTCACACAAAGGACTGCCACACCCCGTACTGGGACCATGGCAGACAGGATTGAACTGAAAGGGGACCTGGTGCAATTCTAAGCCACTCTTTGAAGTCTCCCCCACTTCAAAGGCGCATTTGGGTATAAAACAGGGCCTCTGCCCTACCACCACAGAACCTTCCTGGAGAAGAAACTTGTAACCAGAACCTGCATCCTGCCAAGAAGAACTGCCTGGCTGCCCAAAGGACTCACCTGACTGCTTTCTGTGAAGGACTGCTGCCTTGCTGTTGCCCTGCTGCCTTGCTGTTCCCTGGCTGTGTTGAAGAAGTGCTCTCCAAGGGCTTGGATAGAACTTGCCTCCTGTTCCCTGAAGTCTCAGGACCAAAAAGACTTCTCTCTTGCAACTGGACTCCTTGTGCGGCAAAAATTTGCTGCACAGCTTGCTAAAAACGACGCACAGCCTGTTCTGCGGTGAATAATTCACTGCACGCCGAACTGTGACGCTGCCGCTCGACTTCGCAAGGAAAAGATCGACGCAGCGCCTGTGGTGCGACCGGAACTTCGACGCGCGGCCCACCAGATCGACGCACAGCCGACCTGGGATGACGCCGCCCGACTTCCAGAGGGGAAATCGATGCAGCTCCTGCCGTGAGGGAGAAATTTCCCCGCACTGTCCACCGGAACGACGCAGAGCTTGTCAACAAGCCCAGGATTCGACGCACAGACCCCGGGGCGTCTGAAAACCCTGCTACCCGAAGAGGATCCACGACCGAGAACTGGAAAACACCGTCCAGCCGTCCCCGCTTGGAAACTAAACGACGCATCGACCGTGTGCGGTCTGAGAAATCGACGCACACCCCTTTGTTTCCATGCTTCTCCTCTTCTGCGGCCCTTTGCAGAGATTTTCACTCAAACCAAGTACTTTGTGATTGAAAGAGACTTTGTTTGCTTTTAAAAGACTTAAGGCACTTTGGGGGTCATTACGACCCTGGCGGTCATGGACCGCCAGGGCCGGGGACCGCGGATGCACCGCCAACAGGCTGGTGGTGCATCCAGGCCTATTCTGACCGCAGCGGTAAAGCCGCGGTCAGAAAAGGGAAACCGGCGGTTTCCCGCCAGTTTTCCCCTGGCCTGAGGAATCCTCCATGGCGGCGCTGCAGGCAGCGCCGCCATGGGGATTCCGACCCCCTTCCCGCCAGCCTGGCTCTGGCGGTTTTGACCGCCTGAACCTGGATGGCGGTAACGGGTGTCGTGGGGCCCCTGGGGGCCCCTGCAGTGCCCATGCCAATGGCATGGGCACTGCAGGGGCCCCCTAACAGGGCCCCACCAAGATTTTCAGTGTCTGCCAAGCAGACACTGAAAATCGCGATGAGTGCAACTGCACCCGTCGCACCCCTTCCACTTCGCCGGCTCCTTTCGGAGCCGGCATCCTCATGGAAGGGGGTTTCCCGCTGGGCTGGCGGGCGGCCTTCTGGCGGTCGCCCGCCAGCCCAGCGGGAAACTCAGAATGACCGGCGCGGTCTTTCGACCACGGTACGGTCTTCTGGCGGTTCCCGCCAGGCGGGCGGCTTCCGCCACCCGCGGAGGTCAGAATGACCCCCTTTATATCACTTTTCAGTGATATCTTTACATTTTCTTATTGCATCTTTGATCGTTTTGACCTGCAAATATCCAGATAAAATATTATATATTTTTCTAAACACTGTGTGGTGTATTTTTGTGGTGCTATATGGTGTTATTGTATGATTTATTGCACAAATACTTTACACATTGCCTTCTAAGTTAAGCCTAACTGCTCAATGCCAAGCTACCAGAGGGTGGGCACAGGTTAATTTGGATTGTGTGTGACTTACCCTGACTAGAGTGAGGGTCCTTGCTTGGACAGGGCGTAACCTGACTGCCAACCAAAGACCCCATTTCTAACACTTACCACTCAGCCTAATACGTTTATGTACTGTATCATACATGCAAAGCAAGTGAAGTTCTCTTTGGCAGAAGACAACTCTTGTGACTATCTGCCCGTGGAAACGTTTTCTTGCTAACATCTCTGTGATTTCCAAAACATGTTACTGAACCAGAAAGTAAACAAGCATGAGCAAACCCAATAGCTTTTGCTTCAATTTTCACACAAGCCAGACCTATTGCTAAGGTCCATGTTCATTGATTTATAAAGTGAGCTGTTACCCAGAGAATGCCCTGGTGCTAAAAGAACTGTCCAGTATAAGAAAAATTTGTGCCAAACGTTTGGCTCTCAACTTACTGTCCGTTAAAAAGAAAAGTCTTTAGTAGTTTCCTAAATGTAAAATGATTTGTCTTTTGTCTCGCAGCTAGTAACAGGGCACTCCAATTCCTTGCAGCATGCCCCGACATAGAGTGGCTGCCAGATCATTCTCTTTTAGAGGGAAGCAGCCTCTACCACGATAGCTGAACCATGCGCTGCAGTTACATCTTGGCCATTACATCGAATGCGTCTTTACCATGCATTCCTTCAACACGCATGTTATTACAACGACATGCCTTAGGGAAAGCAGCGCTGGACTTTAAAGTCCAATGCTTTCCTTAGCGTTGCACAGTCTGGAGTTGGAATAATAAATGATACTGCTCCAAAGTCCAGTGATTTCCCCAAGGCATGTTGTTGTAATGATATGCATGGTAAAGGAATAAGTGGTAAAGGCGCATTTGTTGTAAAGACTATGGAGTAATGGCATGCATAATAAAAGCATGCATTTTTCCGACATACAACCCCTTTTAGAATGGACGATAGTCAGGTTAGCAGCTGGGATGGAACAAAGCAGTCTGTTTAGTTCAGAGAGTTGAAATATGTCTTGAATATGAGCGAGCAAGTTTTATTAATAAACTAGTGGCATAGAAGCAGCATAGAAGTAGCATATGACTACTAACAAATCTGTGTTTTAAAGGCCTAGTACAGAAATGAAGTAGAAATGAAAACGTGCATGTTTACACTGTGGTGGGCATTTGTGACTACCATTCATATTTCGACATGAGGTTTAACATGAAACCATTGTGCATTTATATTTGAGTGTATTAGTAATAAATATTAACACGAAAGTATTATTTTTAAATAGTAATAGTAGAAATGAAACATATTACGAATATTAGATGAATGTGAATTAAACACACTTGTATTGAATTAAATGAGTTTCATAACGTGCAAAAGAAAAATAAACACACATTTAAAATTGCTTTGACTTAACATGAATAATGTTATAAATAATTTGTTTTGCATATTTGATTTGAATTTTATGGTGCAAAATAGGGTTTATTAATGTATTAATTGTATTAATGTGTTTGGACTTTCGTAACATACATAGGCCTGAAGGTTAATTTGGCAAGCAGTAATGGAATTTTCTGTTTGTTTATTCTGTCCCCTCTTACCAAAATTAGTTTCCTAGGCAGCTAATGTAAAGTTGAATGTTCTACCGTATTGCAGGAGAAGAGCATGTTTCAAGTTTAGTTAATGTAACAATATTTGTTCTAACGGTTGAACTGGACAGGGAATCTTTAGTGTTTATGTTAAAGTATATTAGTTTAGTTTATTGTGTATCGTGTGAAAGGAATCGTATGGTGCAAATTATTACAAAATGTAATATTTTGGCAGAATTGTATTATATCACAAGGTGCTGAGAAGAGTCCTAAAAGTAACAGAAATTGGTGGTGCCATCTGAATTGAGTGGATGCTGGAACTGACACACAGAGTGTGCCCACCTGAAGAACCAATGAATACATTTTGCATAATTTAATTAGTGAAGAACTTTGAAACTGAGGTCAGTCTATCTCCATCTCCTGTTAGAGTCAGTTTTTTGTTTCTTAAGTCTGCTGTCACATTCTCTTCTCTGAGTTCCCTGATGAGTTGCCTCATCATTGTTTTAACTGCCCTATTCTTTTATGTGATTCAGTACTAATAACACCAACTAATTTGAACTGCTAAATTTTTCCTAAGTGCAGCCAGTGTTCTGCACCATCCTGATGATGTTATCAACTGATGCTGGAAGAAGGTGACCATCCTGTTAGAAGAATAATTGCTGTGTGCTGTCACATGAGTGGTGTAACTAAATGCGGTTTCTTGTTTCTTTTTAGCTTAATCACTTACACCAACATATTTTTATAGTGCGTTATCTTAGTTAGATGTTTTCCAAATTATTTTTGTCTTTTTTTATTTTTGCTTTTGCCTGCATGTGTTCGCCCGTTCCCACACATGCAAGTCTTAATTTTGGTTAGAGAAACTGATTTCTAAAACTGTATTTTGATGATTTACTGATGTCACCATCATCTGCTTTGAAACCTGGTGACAGTGTGCATATTGTATTGTTGTTAATCTGCATTATTCTTTTGGAGTGTTTAACAGTACTGATGTTTTCTAGGTTGAATCTTTTCAGACTTTTTGGTCAGCCTATGGTTTTCATATGTTTATAATTTATTTTGTGCACCATTTATGTGACATTGATTTTGGGATTGTAATAAAGCTTTGAAACTTTATTTAGTTTGGAATTTTGATTTAGTGTTGAATTGTTCATGGTGTTTAATATTGTTGATGGGTTTCATGTCAATGATTTGTGATTGTATGATTCTAACTGCTGACTCCGTCACCAAGTCCGAAGGTTCTGTCGACCTCCGAGGGTGAGAATTGTTGATGTTGTCTCACCAGGGTGTTTTTGGTTTCTGAACCCAAGGTGGGAAGAAGACCTCTGCGGGTACTCCAGCAAGTATACGTTGATGCAAGCCACTGAAAAGTCCAATGAGCAAAACATAGGCTTTTCAATAGAACTATTTTTCAATCAGCAGCCATAGTAGCATGGCAAAAAAGGGTAAAATATGGGTGTGCCTTTAGAAGTCTAGCAGCACCCAGGTGGCTTAGTTCTGGTTCAGATGAAGCCTTGTGGCCAAACTTTTTAGTGATTCTACAGAAAAAAATGGTACAGTAGTCAATTCTTGTAAATCATACTTAGAAATGCTTCAGCTACTTTTCTGCACTGCAGTGACACAAAGAGGTTGATTTATTGTATTTTTTTAAATAGTAAGAGCAGAGAGCACAAAGCTACAACTTTGTTCTTCGGGGACAGTATTACACATAGTGACCCCGGGTTGCAACATGCTTGTGTGCCCACCTTTTGCACCACCAGGGTACTATTGTATTACAGAAGGCGCAGCATACACATGTGCAGCCCCTTCTGTAATAAAATTGAAAGTGGTGGTGCACATGTAGCTTTAGTGCTATCCTGAGAGATTACCTAATTTGTACTGGGGAGTTTCCCCATGCAAATGAGTGAATCACTAAGCTTTTGTGACATATTACCGGTGTGGCTGCAGAGGCAAACTTGCCCTTAGGAGGCGTACTGACAGTGCACCACAAAAAGGATGTACATTCTCAGTGCACCTCCTGAGGGCAGCCATCTCGAGAGGTGAAAGGGTGTCCCATGAGCGCCCCAAAAGCCCCCTGCAGGCAGTTATAGTCACTCACTGTGCCAGCCTGCAGAGGGATCTCTGTCCCCTCTTTAAAGTGCAGGCAGGCTGCCGCAAGCACAGAGAAACATGGAGCGGCTTTTAAACTGCTGTTCCATAATTCCCTGTATACACTGTCTTCAGAGCAGTGCGAGTTTGTGGCTGACCTGGGGCAGCACGTTTATTGTAATAGGACACATTGCCCCTGTTTGTGCCAGGTGCGCATGCTTGAAGGTGCTCTGTGGCGCAAACAAGGAGAGTGTGCCCTATATGTAATATGGACACTGATTTTTAAGAGATAGGATTTTATCTTGAGTGGCTCCTAAATTCCTGACCATTTGTACTGGAGCTGGAGGGGAGCCTTAGCTGCCAAAAATTGGAGCAATCCTCATGGGTGCCTCGAATGAAAATTTCATTTTTTTGTCATCCATTTATAATTCATTCATCTGATGAGACACTGCTGAGAGAAAGTTTTTTTTACATTTGATGTTACTTAAGCCTTGACTTCATCAAGGCAAATTATTTATAGTGTGTTGTCTGCATGTGCTATTGACCTATAACCAAAAGATCTTACCACACAAACTAATAGAGCTACATACATATTAAATGGGGTTGGACTTATTAGGGATTCACACATTCTGCTTAACTGGCCAGCATTTTGAAGAGAGCAACATGGTTTTCACTACTTGAGATCTATCTTGTATATCATCTAATATACTGATTCATGGAAAAGTATTATCAGATTATGGGAGAAGGTATCAAAGGTAGCCAAGAGGTCCAATACAATTAGTACCGCTGTGATGTGTTTGTCTAAACCTGATTGAACAGGGTCTAGCGCTATGTTTTGGTCAAGATAAGTGGAAATCTGTTTATTGATCTGTCTTTCAGAATTTTAGCTTGAACTGAGTGTTGTTAAATTGAAGGATAATTGTCCTGAATGCTAGAACCAGCTGTGCTCTTTCTCAACAACTGTGTAATCACAGCTTATTTCCAAGCCATTGGTATAAATGCAGAGGAGAAAGGCATCACATAAGGAAGTAAGAGATGGTCTGAAACTGAAATTCTCATATGTAGATTGAGAAACAAGTCACTATTTAAAATATTTATTTAGAGGAGTTAGGTGCTAGCATAATCTGTTTTTGAAGAAGGCTGCTTCAGCTCCTTTGAGCATTTTTTATAATTGTAGGTAGTGGCTAGATAGGTACCCTTTGCTTTATTCTTACATTGAATTCTCCAGTTACATTTAAATCCTTGTAGACCCATACCTTGGTGCTCAAGGTCTTGACCTATAAAGATTCTTTTAACAAGTGTAGTCGAATATAGAGACTCCATTGCCAGTCTCCCAAAATCTGGAATCATCTCATCATTTTATTTATATTATGATTATCTGAGAAAGCACCAGTGAGCTTCAATACCCGAGCCAGGGCTTCTGTAATTATTGCCCAGATTCAAATAGCCACAACTAGGTGTCACGCACTCACCTGGTTCTGACCACAGAGGCGATGCTGGACCTCCTGCCCCCCAGAGTGCAGCCCACGATCAGGGAACCTTAACCCCTTAAATCATATTCTACCCTCGAAGGGAAGGGGGACTGTGAAAAAGTAATAAAAGATAGACTTGCAACAACGGTCCTGCTCTGCTGCCTTACAATACTGTGCAAGAGGCTCTGCACTTCCTGGACCTTTTGTCTTAGTGTGGTTGTAGTGCACTGGAAATAACAAGAACAGCTTGCCAACAGTTCTCAGCACACAAAGATTATGTTGTTATTCACAATATTGTACACTTACAGTATTCACCATAAGTACTGCATGAGAGCAGGTTCAAATCAAGATTTAAGGCTGGAGTTTTTGGCACTCCCATTAATTATTTTACATTCAGTTCCTTGTACAAGTTTGTATACATATATAGGGGGTCATTACGACCTTGGCGGGCGGCTACTGCCGCCCGCCAGGTGGTAACCGCCGTGCGGCCGCTAATGCGCCGCACTCACGCGGCCCCCATTATGACATTCCCGCTGGGCCGGCGGGCGCAAACCAAGTTTGTGCCCACCGGCCCAGCGGGGATGAGGCCGCAACATAGGAGCCGGCTCCTAATGGAGCCGGCGGTGTTGCGGCCGTGCGACGGGTGCAGTTGCCCCAGGACACCCCTTACCGCCAGCCTCTTCCTGGCTGTGCAAACCGCCAGAAACAGGCTGGCGGTAGGGGTGTCATAATCCCCAGGGCAGTGCTGCTTGCAGCGCTGGCCTGGAGGATTATCACCGCGGGGGCTAAAACGGCGGGAAACCGCCGGCCCTGGCGGTGCGACCGTGGCGCTTCCTCCACGGTCATAATAGGGCAGGAAGCACCGCCAGCCTGTTGGCGGTGCTTCCGTCATTCAAAATGACCCCCATAGTGTCCTCTAATCAGTCCTCTCTCATTCTTAATACAATAACATGTCAAGAATTACTTTTAGAGGATTTCAGTTCTGATATAGTTCAAGTCCAGAGCACCCACTCTGTAAAGGAGGTCAGAGCTTTAAAGCTATTGAAACAAAGGTAGTGTCCGATTTCCGGAAAGCGAGCTTTCGCTATTCAGAATTCAGTCTTATAGATAGTCTTAGGCTTAATCTACGGATTAGTGCGCACTAAACTGTGATCAAGTACTTAGCCTTATCTCACCTACTTAAAACTGGAGTCTGGAGAAAATCTTTGTAGCTGTAGTGCAGGAAGCTGAAGAGGACTCGTCACATTGGAAGCGAAGATGACAGATGCATCAACGGCGTCAAGATCACAGGATCTGCAGGGAGGCTTGGGCTGAGGAAGACTAGAGTGCTGGAGGAATCGGGTTGACTCAGAAGGTGAGTGCTGGGAGGATGCTTGCTCAAGAGAGAAATGAAGCCAAGCACTCACATTGGCTCACATGGGAGACAGGAAGGTTCCAACGGCCCCTGGGAGAGAACACCCGTCAGCCTAATGATTTTGACCTTTAATGCAAGCAGGAATGATCAATTCAAATTAGCAGGCGGAGTCACAAAGTCAAGGAAGCTCGAACCAATAAACAGAAGCAGGTGGAATTCATTCACATTAGCAGGTGGAGTCAATAGGTCAAGGCAGTTGGAACCAATAAACAGAAGCAGGTGGAATCAATTAACATTGGCAGGTGGAATCAATAGGTCATGACAGTTGGAACCAAGAAACAAAAACCAAGGGGGTCATTACAACATTGGAAGACCGCCAACACACCGCTGCAGCTGCGGAATTCCGCCACAGCTAGACCCACATCCCGAAATCCGACAAAATTCAGACACACACACAAGTCCCCCACACCAAAGGTCAGTGAGAAACTGGCGAAAACAAAACCTCCACCGTCACGCCAACAGAAATACACCCATGCTATCACGACCCACGAATCCACGTGGCGGTCTTTCAACTGCGGTATTCCATTGGCGGTACATACCGCCGTGCTCAAAATACACACACTCTTACAAAACACAGCCACATTGGACAATTCAAAATACACACACCTGATACACATACACACACCACTCCCACACACCCAATACAATATAAAACACACACCCACATCACCCACAAACCCCTACGACAAAAAATTCAGAAAGAAGGCCAGAGAGAGACACCACTATCCACAAACTAGCAGCCACAGGCACACAACACCATCACCCACAATACTTCCACGCACAAAACACCACACACCACTACATATCACCACACTTATCACCACATACACCACCCCACACATCACCTACACCACCCCATGGCACGGCAAAGACACCCCAGGTTCTCTGAGGAGGAGCTCATGGTCATGGTGGAGGAAATCGTACGGGTAGAGCCACAGCTATTTGGATCACAGGTGCAGCACACCACCATAGCTAGGAAGATGGAGCTATGGCGAAGAATTGTCGACAGGGTCAACGCAGTGGGACAGCACCCAAGAAATCGGGATGACATCAGGAAGAGGTGGAATGACCTACGGGGGAAGGTGCGTTCCGTGGTCTCAAGACACAACATCGCAGTACAGCGGACTGGCGGCGGACCCCCACCTCCTCCCCCACAACTAACAACATGGGAGGAGCAGGTCTTGACTATTCTGCATCCTGAGGGCCTCGCAGGAGTCGGTGGAGGAATGGACTCTGGTAAGTCAAATCTTAACTATCATATCCCCCACCCTACCTGCATGCTATCACAGACCCCCACCATCACCCCCTCCCCTATTACTCCAACTCATCACAAATGCACTAATAACACAAACCACCCATCCCAACACCAAGCCCTGCATGACACAACAAAGCATGGACACCCATCACTAAAGCATGCTCACTGCACATACCCATAACACCCCCCTCAACCATCATCACACAAGCCCCCACACAGGAATGCTAGCACTGGGGTACACGCTCACCCACCCATTGCCCACCATGACACACACAGATGCAATAATCATGCTTTTATACCCCTGCAGGACCAATACCCAACGTCACCAGACAGGAGGGTCCAGACATTTCCACCCCACCCACAGAAGAGGCCCACAGTGATGAAAGCAGCTCTGTCCAACTGGATCCAGATGACCAGCCCGGACCATCGTGGGCCTCGGGACAGTCGGTTCCTCACACCCAGTCACAGGCCACCACAGACCTTCCACCCTCTGGTAACACCAGCACAGCACCCACCTAGCTGTTGTAATTTAGCAGTGATTAGATTAAGCATTAGCAGAAGACATCTTGTATTTAGTAACTATTGTGAACATTTTGCGGAATCTATTTTGTATTCATGGCAGCCATTTTCTCTGCTACATGCTGCCATGTGCTCACCATGTGCTCTGTCCTACCTTTCTGTTAACTGCTTTTGAAATCTGCCTAGTGACAAGTTATATTTAGCATCTCTTACTTTCGCACATGCTCAGTAAGGTCTGCAGCTGTTAGTCCTTGGAAAATGTTAGCTCCTCCTACCTGTCGACTGTGCATTTTCCACATGACCTTACATGTATACAAGTCTTGTTTCCATAATTGTACCATCTCTTTTTAGCCCCTGTGTGGGTATAAAAGGACCATGCTCTCTCAGTTCAGTGTGCTACTTCAGACATTACCCAAGGGTGCTGTCTGAACTGTAGTACCACCTCATGAGGTTAATAAACTTTTGTCTTTTATTCCAGTTTCTGTGCTAACTTCTTCCTACATGGTCTGAGGACTTTGTGCAGAGAAAGGAGAACCCCTTGCACTAGTATGCCTTGCTGAGGCTTACTTCAACAAATTGGCGCCCGAACAGGGACTCATCGGCGACTCGGATGCCCAACGGATTGGTCGCGACGAAGGATTGGGATCTCGCTGCGGACGATCAATGCCTGAGGAGACCTGAGTCTTGGCAACCACAGCATTTTTTCCTTCCTTCTGACTTGACCATCCAGGTGGCGCCGGTCCTCGACTGAGATCCTTTTTGTTCATTCGTCATGCAGTGACCATTTGGTCGATTTTAGAACTTGGCAGTTGGAACCAGGACACCCTGTGATTGGTAAGAGCCGTTTTACGGCACTTGCTGTGGGTTTTGATGCCTGTGTTTGGTAATGTAGTTTAGCACTTCTTACTGTGGCTCTCGTGATTTGGGTGACTAGTCAATTTGTATTCTTTGGATTTGATATATAAATTGCAATTTATATAGGCAGGTAATGAGGAGACTTTTCTCCAATTTAATTTTGATTTGAACGGCACCTTAAGTGCTACTTTGATTATAATATTGCATATTCTGCACTATTTTTGGCATGCCTGTTTTTAGCGCACTTCGTAGGATGTGTTGCTTTTGTAATGGTACCAATTTGAGACTGGAAGAATCACAACCGGCACCCCCAAAGGGGACGCCAAATAGAGATATGTATGTTAAACATGGTCTTTCTTCTATAATGTACAGCACATTATAGAATAAATACACCCGCGCGGATCCTGAGTTACGTAGGCTTATGCATGGGTCATTTGATTTGCGAAAGATTGAGTATGTGGAACAATGTATGTGTAAGCGAAAGTCTAGGCAAGATATGTTTGACTGTGTACGAATGTGGGAGAAAGAAGCGCGTGGACGAGGGAAGCGTGAGCAAGCCTTGCTTGAGAAAGAGCAGCGGAAGAATGTATATGTGAAAGCGTTGGAAATGAGAAAGAAAGAAATAAATGACTTAAAGGAGCTAGAAGAGAAAGAACGTAAGCTACAGGTAACTGGCCAATACACTGTTAGGCAACCTCTCTATCCTATCCTTAATAAACCACATGATGATTTATTGTTACTAGATCGCCCTCCACCTCCGTATGTCGGCCCTTCTGCCCCTCATGAGTTACCTAAAGTCTCCAGTTCGGAGCAACAGAAGATGCGGGACAGTCGCTCTATGCTGCCTGCTGACCGTGCGTCTGAGCTTAGATCTATTGCTCGTAAAACAATTCGTAGCGTTGTTTCTGCTTCTGAACTTTTAGACAACATGAAAGGGTGGACGGAAAAGGAGCAGCTATATTTTACTGAGGCATTTGGCTCAGAAGTTATTGAACTATATCGGAAATATTCTGATGAGTTAGAGCCCGATGATGTAGCAGCTGATCATAAGCAAATGCGTGATGGTCTTTTTGTTTTCTCCCAGGTGGCTGATGCAATCAGGCTTTTAATGAAATTACGTATTGTGGCAGTCCGTTTGCAAGAAGAGAAAAGGGCTGCGGACGCAGTTGCATGAGCATCTCAGACCAAAGGGGCGCAAGCTTCCATCTTTGAAACAGATAAGATTATGATAGTTCACGCGAAACCAATGAGGGAGGCCACGCCTTTGTATGTTCCTCCTAAAGGATTGGGTACAAGTGATGATAAAACTTCTGTTGATACTAAGGGTTATTTTATTTATAATTGGGTGTATACTCCTTGGAATAGGGCAGATGTAATGGCACTTAAAACAGCATTACCTGACCCGCGGAAAAATCCAGCCGCCTTTTATGAGGAAGTTGAGTGAGCAATTAGTCCTTGTACTATGACTTTGGACACCTTGATTCTTTTGTTTTACCTGAAGGTGTGGCTCTCATACAATATGTTGATGATATTTTGTTGGCAGCTGATACCCCGGAGCAATGTGAAAAGTGCACTTTGTCCTTACTTTCTTTTCTTGCTTCAGACCATCATAAAGTGTCACGAAAGAAATTGCAATATTGTAGACCAAAGGTAACCTATTTAGGTCACCTTTTGTCTAAGGAGGGCCGTGCACTTACATCAGATCGTATTCAAGTAATTTTAGACACACCAGTACCCTCTACTCAGAAAGATGTTTGTGCATTCCTTGATCTTACTTCTTTTTGTAGGCAATGGATATTAGGGTTTTCACACATTGCCAAACCTTTGCTAGCACTTTTGACTAAAGATACTCCAATGCCCCTCCCATGGACAGATGAATGTGAGACTGCTTTCCGGCAGCTGCGACAAGCCCTTTGTTCTGCACCAGTGTTAGGTACTCCAGATTACATGAAGCCTTTTGCACTTTACGTACACGAGAAAGATGGATGTGCATTGTCAGTTTTAGTACAGACACATGGCGATAAGCAGCGTCCCTTTGCATATTTTTCAGCAGTACTTGATCCTGTCGCTCGAGCGTTGCCTGGGTGTTTTCGTTCAGTTGCCGCAACAGCTGTCTCAATACGTCAGAGTGAAGGGATAGTTTTGTCACATAAGCTGTTGGTGCTAGTACCCCATGCGGTTGATGCTCTTTTAAATCAAACAAAGACACAACATTTAACTAGCGCCCGTATGACAGGTTATGAGTTGACATTGTTGGCTCCTCACATTACACTGAAGAGATGTGCGACACTAAATCCAACTACTTTGTTGCCATATCCGGTGACTCAGCCTCAGTCACAAGAAACACATGATTGTATATTCCTTACCGAAGAACAGACAAAGGGTCGTGTTGATTTACAAGATACGCCCCTTTTAGATGTAGACGGGGAACTGTGTGTTGATGGGTCTTGTTTGAAGTTGCCAGATGGTACGACCTCAGCTGCATATGCAATCACCACAATACACACGGTAGTGGAGACAGCTCGTATACCACAGAAGTCAGCTCAAGCAGCTGAACTAATAGTTTTGACACGAGCATGTGAGCTTAGTACTGATTTAAGTGTGAACATTTACACAGACAGCCGCTATGCTTTTGGAGTGGCTCATGATTTTGGTTTGCTTTGGAAGGAGAGAGGCTTTCTCACATCCCACGGGATGCAGATAATGCACAGAGAATTAGTGCATAACCTCTTGACTGCATTGACATATCCAAATAAACTAGCTATTGTGAAATGTAGTGCACATAAGAAAGTGACCGATAAGATAGGGCAAGGTAATGTTCTTGCAGACCGTGTAGCACGTGAGACTGCGATGCAGCGAAGTACTACTTCTATGTATGTAGTGAAGTCACAAGCTGAACGTTGGCATAATGCTAGACAAGACGTATTAGATATACAGAAATCTGCTTCTGTGAAAGAACGTGAGTAATGGTCTAAAGATGGAGAATTGGATGATGAGGGCTGTTGGCGGAATAAGCAGATGGATAAATGGAAATTGCCTATAGCTTTTGTACAACCTATGGCTCAGATGGCACATGGGCTGGCACATGTTGGAGCTTCAACAATAACGAAGTTGCTTACGCAAGTTTGGGAGCATCCAGAAATTTCCAGTACAGCTAAGAGAGTAGTACAGTCTTGTTTGATCTGCTTACAATACAATCCTGGAAAAGGGACACATACTCCTGCAGGAGGGTTTGCTACACCAACTGCACCTTTTGAAGTTCTACAAATGGATTATATTCAGCTTGAACGCTGCAACAATTTAAAGTATGTCTTGGTGGTGGTTTGTGCCTTCAGTAAATGGATAGAGGCGTACCCCACAAAGGATAATACTGCCATTACCACAGCGAAGGTGTTTTTGAAAGAATTTTTCCCTAGGTTTGGTGTTTGCAGACTTTTATGGAGTGATAACGGACCTCATTTTGTTGGGGAAGTTATTAAGTATGTCCTGAAAGGATTAGGGATCAAACAGAAGTTCCATGCGGTTTTCCACCCACAATCAGCAGGGTTGGTGGAAAGGTATAATGCTACATTGAAGCTGAAATTAGCGAAGATACAGGCTTCCACATCCTTAACTTGGCCGGATGCATTACCATTGGCATTATTGTCTATTAGGTCAGTGCCACACTCCCGACTTGGCCTTAGCCCCTATGAAGTAGTATTTGGGAGACCAATGAATATTTGGGGAGTTCCTAAACCAAAATCCGTATATGATGTAACTTGTGTCCTGATGAATGATTATTTGGCACAGTTAACCAACAATTTGGTTTCTATTCATTGACAGGTTCGAGAAGCACTTCCTGACAGATCTACAGGTGAAGGCCATGAACTCCGACCTGGTGACCAGGTGATGATTAAGTCTTTTGAAAGATCAAGCAGCTTGGAACCAAGGTGGCGAGGCCCAGAACAGGTGCTCCTTGCGACAAGGACAGCAGTTCGAGTGACGAACCGAAAGAATTGGGTCTATAGTACTCACTGCAAGAGAGTGCTACCTACCTTGGTGGAACCTGCTGTGCTGACCGATCATCGAGAGATTTTGACTACGGAGAAAGGCCGTGCTATATCACCTGACGAATCTGCAGAGGTCTTCCCGGCCCATACGACTTCTGGAGTGTCGCGATATAATTTGAGACCAAGGAAAGAATCTGAAAATTGTTTTGAAAAGACTGGTTGAGCTACCGCCCTGGGTTAGTGAAACGGAGAGCCAATGTGGCAAGGGGGGTGGATCAGCCGTGCATTAGAGTAGTGACACCCGTCTTGGCCCGTGGTGAAGAAATCAGCGGCTGCCCAGGGATAAGAGCTCCAACGATTGTTTTTAATTCATTTCTGAAAGGGTCGATTATCACTGTTGCGAAAATGAATAACAAATTGATCATTAGTATTATGTGGTTTGTTGTTGTTTTGGTGGTTACAGCAACAATCACCTGGTTTATTGAAAAGAAGTCTCCTGCTCGTGAGTTTTTTGTTGCCACTACTCCAGTACCAGAGGATCACTATAACTTTACGCTTCCCTATCAGGAGCAGAAGCACCGTCAATCGTACTTCAATAATACTTTCATTCAGATGTTGCATCATACTCATAATGCTACAAATACTACTAACTGTTGGGTATGTGGAATGATACCTGCGCATCAAAAGAAAGGAGGAACACCTTTCATTCCTCTTCCTTTTTCACAAAATTGTTCTTGTCAAGCTTGGTACATGCTTTTGTTTGCATCTGGAAAACGTACAGAGGGCAGACTTCTTTTTCACCTTAATAAAGTGTGCTACCAAGACAAAGATGGGTATCCCCAAGCTAAAGGAACTAAATGGGAATCGGAAGAGTATCAACCGGACAATGTTTCAATACCATATGTCTTCACAAATATACGAGACTCTGACAAGAAAGAACAATTTGTGATTTCTGTTACAAAAACTAAAGCAGATTTATGTATACGAAGAATTGGACGAATTCCAGTAGGGATAAGCGATTGTACCTTGATTTTAACGATTGACAGTGTAAATAATAGTAGTTTTACAGCTTCACATAATACATATTTTGTTTGTGGTAACTATGGATATTACCAACTACCTGTTGGAAGGTCTTGTGTGTAATAATTGCAATATTTTTTACATGCTGTATCTGTATTCAGTGTGGTCCAATGTTCTGCTCCATGTGTATTACTGCTTGTATGCCTACCAAAAGAAATATTACAGAAATGAAGGCACAACATATGTTAGATAAGGAAATAGCTGAAATGATGAGCATAAATATACAGGATGAATATTTAGATTATCCCAGAAAGACGAATGTCTTCAGCTAATGCTGAAAGGGTCGTCTGTTGTAATTTAGTAGTGATTAGATTAAGCATTAGCAGAAGACATCTTGTATTTAGTAACTATTGTGAACATTTTGCGGAATCCATTTTGTATTCATGGCAGCCATTTTCTCTGCTACATGCTGCCATGTGCTCACCATGTGCTCTGTCCTACCTTTCTGTTAACTGCTCTTGAAATCTGCCTAGTGACAAGTTATATTTAGCATCTCTTACTTTCGCACATGCTCAGTAAGGTCTGCAGCTGTTAGTCCTTGGAAACTGTTAGCTCCTCCTACCTGTCGACTGTGCATTTTCCACATGACCTTACATGTATACAAGTCTTGTTTCCATAATTGTACGATCTCCTTTTAGCCCCTGTGTGGGTATAAAAGGACCATGCTCTCTCAGTTCAGTGTGCTACTTCAGACATTACCCAAGGGTGCTGTCTGAACTGTAGTACCACCTCATGAGGTTAATAAACGTTTGTCTTTTATTCCAGTTTCTGTGCCAACTTCTTCCTACATGGTCTAAGGACTTTGTGCAGAGAAAGGTGAACCCCTTGCACTAGTAGGCCTTGTTGAGGCTTACTTCAACATAGCTGGCCCATACCTCCATCCCCAGGACACGTCAATCAGCTGTGTGTCCACCACTACAGGGAACCCAGGATAACCCACCACCCCAACAACAACAGGGACCTGGGAGCAATGGTAGTGGGCACACGGTCCAGGGGACAGAGGCACAGGAACACAGGGGAACTGGGAGGGCTGCTGTGCGACATGGGGCGGACAGGCCTAGGGAACCCACTCTCCACGAGGCCCTCTCCTCCATCATGGGAACCTACCACCACTCCCAGGAGACGATGGCAACGGTACTGGCCAAGTTTCAGGAGACCCAGCGGCTGCAGAAGGAACAGTATTTGGGGTTCAGGGAGGAACTCAGAACCATCAGCTCCGCCCTGGGCACAATCGTTGGGGTGCTGAAGGAGATACTTAACACCAGGAGGGACACTGTGGCACTGCAAGGGGCCCCTGACACTAGCATGGACGATGAACTGCCCACCACCTCCACCGGCGCTAGTGGACAGGACGTCCCACCACAGGACCACCACACCAGCACCCCACCCCCTGCAGACGGAGAACCACCCCACAAACGGTCCCTGAGATCCAGGAACAAGACAGAGCATGATGCCAAGACCCCCGCCAAGAAATGAGACCACCCTGATTGTCACCCTTCTGTCCCACTTTGTAACCCTGTCCATCTTGGAACTGCCCCACTTCCTATGCCCATATGGGCAATGCACCTGTGAGACAAATAGACTGGACTCTGCCATGGACATTCCTCCACCATCACCCCTCACCATTTTACAACCCCCCTCCAATATTGAGCACTTCAATAAACACCCTTGAACCACAAAACAATCTGGAGTCAGTCTGTGATTTCAAAAATGTGTATTAGCAATGACAGTGACAAAATGCGTTTTCAAATGTAATGTCAACATACCTATGTCACACATCTCAAGTCCATGAGGAATCTAAGCAGATGACACACGTTGGAAACCACACCTATGAAACCGTAAGGGAAATGTACAACTCAGTTACCATATACTGGGTGAAATCGGCAGACAGGATAGAGGCAGAAGTGTGAAAGTACTTGTAGTAGGCAGGAATTTGTTCTCACCTGTGTGTCACTGGAAATATTGCTGGATAACTGAGTCCCTGTTGTCAATGTCTTCTTCCTCTGCTTCCTCCTCATCACTGTCCACAGGCTCCACAGCTGCTACAACACCGTCATCTGGACCTTCCTCCTGAAGAAAAGGCACCTGTCCTCTCAAAGCCAAGTTGTGAAGCTTCGAGCAGGCCACGATGATCTGGCACACCTTCCTTGGTGAGTATAATAGGGGACCACCTGTCATATGGAGGCACCTGAACCTGGCCTTCAGGAGGCCGAAGGTGCGTTCGATCACCCTCCTAGTCCGCCCATGGGCCTCATTGTAGCGTTCCTCTGCCCTGGTCCTGGGATTCCTCACTGGGGTCAGTAGCCATGACAGGTTGGGGTAACCAGAGTCCCCTAATAGCCACACCCGGTGCCTCTGGAGTTGACCCATCACATAAGGGATGCTGCTATTCCGCAGGATGTAGGCATCATGCACAGAGCCAGGGAACATAGCATTTACCTGGGAGATGTACTGGTCTGCCAAACATACCATCTGTACATTCATGGAATGATAACTCTTCCGGTTCCTGTACACCTGTTCACTCCTGTGGGGGGGGGACCAGAGCTACATGGGTCCCATCAGTGGCACCTATGATGATGGGGATATGTCCAAGGGCATAGAAGTCACCTTTAACTGTAGGCAAATCCTCCACCTGAGGGAAAACGATGTAGCTCCGCATGTGTTTCAGTAGGGCAGACAACACTCTGGACAACACGTTGGAAAACATAGGCTGGGACATCCCTGATGCTATGGCCACTGTTGTTTGAAATTACCCACTTGCAAGCTAATGGAGCACTGATAGCACCTGCACTTGAGGGGGGATCCCTGTGGGATGGCGGATTGCTGACATCAGGTCTGGCTCCAACTGGGCACACAGTTCCTGGATTGTGGCACAGTCAAACCTGTAGGTGATGATCAAATGTCTTTCCTCCATTTTCGACAGGTCCACCAGCGGTCGGTACACCGGAGGATTCCACCATCTCCTCACATGTCCCAGCGGACGGCGCCTAGGAATGACAACAGCGACCACAGAATCAAACAACTCAGAGGTATGTACCCACAGTCTACACAGAACACCATTTATACACAAAATCTGGCCTGTATTTGTGTTGCGCGACAAGGCCTAGGTCTGTGTGACGCAGTTGGTAATGAGGCCATGTGGGCCCCTGAAATGGCGGCTGCCTGACCTCTAAAGTGGGACAATGGGATGTGAGGTAACTGTGCTGGCGTTGTACACCGTTGCGGTAGGCCGTCGAAGACCGCAACGCAATGCTGCATTGGTTAACATTGGACCCTATGGGTCCCAGGAGCCAATGACGATGCACGCCGGCGGTGATGGTACGCACCGCCGCGGACGTGACCGCCATTTTCTATCTGTTCAATCACTCGATACCTGATCTTCGACAGGAGAGGACCTACACTGCAAGTGCTTCTGTGACCTCGGTCCGGAAGAGACAATGGCTCATGCGTCTGGGGAAAGGGCTCCTGCCTTCATTGCAGAGGAGTTGGAGAAGCTCGTGGACGGGGTCCTCCCCCAGTACACGCTACTCTATGGTCCTCCAGACCAACAGGTAAGTACACAGGGAGCACGTTGTATGGGCTATGCCTGTGTGGAGAGGGCTGGTTGTAAGAATGAAGGGGGCACAGTTCTGCGTGCATGAAGGACTGTGAATGCATGTGCCACATGGCAAGGGTAGGGATGTGGGCCACTGGCTTCGACGGTGCAGTTGGTAATGACTTCTCTTCTTCCCCTGTACATGTCATGTAGGTCAGCGCCCACCAGAAGAAGGATATTTGGCGTGCCATCGCCAAGGACGTCCGGATCCCGGGGGTCCACCACAGACGGAGCACCCACTGCCGGAAAAGATGGGAGGACATTCGCCGCTGGAGCAAGAAGACGGGGAGGCTCAGCTGGGGATGGCCTCCCAACGTGGGAGGGGTGCCTGTCGAACCATGACCCCCCTGATGTTCCGGATCCTGGCAGTGGCCTACCCTGAGTTGGATGGGCGCTTGAGGGCATCACAGCAGACACAAGGGGGTGAGTACAACATCATTGCACGCAGTGAAGGTGTCTGGGTGGGGGAGGAGGGCTGTGGGTTTCCCTAGGCCAGGGCGAGTTCCGTAGGCTAGGCCCCTCCGTAATGCAGGCCATGTGGCACCCCACCCCACCTCTGTAGAGTGCCAAGTACAGGTATACATGCCCCTGTGTCATCTATGTGTGCAGATGTCGACCATAGCCATGTAGGACATATCCCAGGAATTGCATCTGTAGAGCCCAACAGCGCGACGTAGTGCAGGGGGCTGCTGTGTCTGTATTGTCCACCAACGGTAGTGGTAAACCATGCACTCAACCTGTCTTTCTTCTGTCGCCCCCCCCCTTTTTGTGGTCTCCCTGTTCTTGTGTGCATCAGCATCATCAGGCAGAGGTACAGTGGCACCAGAGCACGAGGGAGCTGCATCCCACATGGCCATGGAGGGCCACACCACGGACTCGGAATACACCAGTAGGACGGAGGGCGAGGGGAGCTTCACGGCGGGGACATGATCAGCAACCAGCGACACTGACTTGTCCTCCGATGGGAGCTCCCTTGTGGTGGTGTCAAAATCTGTGCCTCCCACTTCTACAGGTACAGCAGCTACCCCCCCTACCAGCACCGCCCTCCCAGCAGCCCCTCAGCCTTCGCCCCAGGCACCTCAGCCCATGCCCCTGTCACCTCTGCTGCCCTCAGTGAGGAGGCCATTGACCTCCTCAGGTCCCTCACTGTTGGACAGTCTATCATTTTGAATGCCATCCAGGGTGTAGAAAGGGAATTGCAACACACAAATGCATTCCTGGAGGGCATTCATTCTGGTCAGGCTGCCCTTCATCGAACCCTGCAAACTCTGGCCTCAGCACTGATAGCAGCCATTGTCCCTGTCTCTAGCCTCCCCCCTCCAACTTCCTCCACCCAGACCCAATCCCCTGTACCCCAGCCTTTCCCAAGCACACCATCAGACCAGCCTGCACACACCTCACCACACAAGGGAAGCTCGGGCAAATATAAGCACCACACATCCCACAGGCACTCACGCAAGCATCACACACATACAGACACACCAACATCCACTGCCTCCACTGTGTCCCCCTCCTCGTCGCCTCCCTCCTCCCTCCCAGTCTTGTCTACACTCTCACCTGCATGCACTACCTCTACAGCCACTACGTCCCGCACCAGCACACCCACCACCACACCCCGCTCATGTGCAGTCACCACCCCCACTCCCATTTACACGTCCCCTGTGTCCTCTCCCAGTGTGTGTGTGACGCCCCCTCCGAAGATACACAAACGCAGGCACACACCCACCCAACAGCCATCCACCGCACGACAGCCTCCAGCGCATGCACCTTCACCCAAAGTCACCAAACGTACACCTCCTACAACCACTACCTCTTCCTCCACTCCCAAACCCCCTCCAGCTAGCCGTCCCAGTGTTCCTAAGAATCTTTTCCTGGCCAACCTTGACCTCTTCCCCCCCCCAACTCATAGGTCCCGTACTAGCACCTCAGCCAAAAAATCGCCGGGACCAGTGGTGCCTGTTACAGGTATGTGGAGTGCACCGGCCACCAGGCCAGCCAGTGTGGCACAGAGCCACAACACAGCCAGTCTCCCCCCCCCTGTGGAGCACCAGAAGTTGGACAGTGCCCGGTGGGAGAGGGGGAAGACTCCAGCCAGCAAAGCCGCTCACAAGGGTCCCAGGGGTAGTGTCGACTCAGCTGTGACTCCTCCCAAGGTGGGGAAGGGGCAGAAGAATTCTCCAAAGTCTGAGAGGGGCAGAATGGCGGAGAAGACCGCCATCATCCCCGCTGCCCAGGAGGCCACCGCCAGCCCAATCGCCACTGACCAGGAGGCCACCGTCGGAGTCACTGCCCAGGAGGCCAGCCCAATCATCACTGGCCAGGAGGCCACCGCCAGGGTCACTGCCCAGAATGCCAGCCCCATCGTCACTGGCCAGGAGGCCACCGCCAGAGTCACTGCCCAGGAGGCCAGCCCAATCGCCACTGGCCATGAGGCCACTGCCAGAGTCACTGCCCAGGAGGCCAGCCCAATCGCCACTGGCCAGGAGGCCACCGTCGGAGTCACTGCCCAGGAGGCCAGCCCAATCGTCACTGGCCAGGAGGCCACCGCCAGGGCCACTGCCCAGAAGGCCAGCCCCATCGTCACTGGCCAGGAGGCCACCGCCAGAGTCACTGCCCAGGAGGCCAGCCCAATCGCCACTGGCCATGAGGCCACTGCCAGAGTCACTGCCCAGGAGGCCAGCCCAATTGTCACTGGCCAGGAGGGCCCCGCAAGCCACAGGCCTGCTGGGCAATGAAGGACCGCCTTGGCAAGCACTGCTGAACAGGCCAGGGACCGCTGAACAAGGCAAAGGCCGCCATGGCAAGCACCGCTGAACAGGCCAGGGACCGCTGAACAAGGCAAAGACCGCCATGGAAGGCACCGCTGAACAGGCCAGGGACCGCTGAACAAGGCAAAGACCACCATGGAATGCACCGCTGAACAGGGCAAGCACCGCTGAACAGGTCAGAACTGCCAACTCAAGCACCGCTGAACAGGGCAAAGACCGCCATGGAATGCACCGCTGAACAGGGCAAGCACCGCTGAACAGGTCAGAAACTGCCAACTCAAGCACCGCTGAACAGGGCAAAGACCGCCATGGAATGCACCGCTGAACAGGGCAAGCACCGCTGAACAGGTCAGAAACTGCCAACTCAAGTTCCGCTGAACTAGGCAAAGACCGCCATGGAAGGCACCGCTGAACAGGGCAAGCACCGCTGAACAGGTCAGAAACTGCCAACTCAAGCACCGCCGAACAGGGCAAAGACCGCCAAGGCGAGCACCGCTAGCCCATTAGCGGCAGGGGCAGTGACGCAACTGGGACCGTCACTGGGTGAGTGCTGCACTCTGGGCACCAGTCCCCCTCCAGAACCAGTGGAGACATGCATCCACTCCGTCTGTCCTGCACAGGATGAAGCACTCTGGGCACCAGTCCCCCTCCAGAACCAGTGGAGACATGCATCCACTCCGTCTGTCCTGCACAGGATGAACCACTCTGGGCACCAGAACCAGTGGTGACTGTTATCCACTTGAGAGACTGTGGCTTTGCACTCCCCAGGATGGTACAGTGGGCAAACCACCCACTATAGAGACTTGAGAGACTGTGGCTTTGCACTCCCCAGGATGGTACAGTGGGCAAACCACCCACTGTAGAGACTTGTGAGACTGTGGCTTTGCACTCCCCAGGATGGTACAGTGGGCAACCCACCCACTGCAGAGACTTGAGGGACTGTGGCTTTGCACTCCCCAGGATGGTACAGTGTGCAACCCACCCACTGTAGAGACTTGAGAGACAGTGGCTTTGCACTCCCCAGGATGGTACAGTGGGCAACCCACCAACTGTAGAGACTTGAGAGACTGTGGCTTTGCACTCCCCAGGATGGTACAGTAGGCAAACCACCCACTGTAGAGACTTGAGAGACTGTGGCTTTGCCCTCCCCAGGATACATCAATGGGCATGGAGCCCCCTCGTGGATCTAGCATGGTGCACTCATCCGGCTGAGGTGCCCCCCCTTCCCTTCCCCCTGAGGTGCCTGTTGTATTTCTATCTGATGCCCCTGCAGTGTTCTCTCTGTTTTGATCAGGTATCTAGTGTGGGCCTCGCCCATGCATTTTGGGCCCAGTGGTCCACGGACAATGAATGGTGCATTACCTGCACTACTAATCGTGGTGTATATTTTGTTTAATGTGTATATATATATATATATACATATATATATATGTATATATTTGGTTACTGTATTTTGATATATTGCAATGGTTCAACTCATTTCCTTTTGTCTTTGCATTCTTCCGGGGGGTTTGGGGGTTGTTACTGTAATGTTTGGTTATGCATTGGTGTGTGTGTTGTAGTGGGTGAGGGTGGGGGTTGTGATGTTGGTTGTGTGTGTCCCTGTGTTTTTCCCTCCCCCTCCCCTATGTCGTAGGTGCAGTACTCACCTTGGTCTTCGCCGCCGGCGTTGTTGATCCTCGTATAGGAGCAGGAAGACTATCGCAGGGAGAATATGGAGTTCCGGCTCCATGGTGTCGTAGTTCCTCGTGGGGTGTGTAGAGGTGAGCATTTTCCCTTTGAAATGGCTGTTTCCGCCATGTTTTTATCTGCGGTGAATCCGCCCCGGAAAAGGTGGCGGATAGGCCTGTTGTGATACTGTGGGCGGTACATTGTCCTCCGCCTGTCTGTTGGCGGTGACCGCTGCGCTGTTTGTCTGTACCGCCGTGGCGGTCGGAGTGTTAAAGTGTCTGTCTTTGTTGGCGGTTTCCGCCACGGGCATAATTCCAAATTGTTTACCACCGGCCTGTTGCCGGTTTTACCGCCGCTTTAACACCGACCACCAGGGTTGTAATGACCACCCAAGTCTTTTCATCTCACGTGTGCAAACCGAGAAACCAATTGAACCATGGTACCAGAATGTTCAAATGGGTTCATGTGCTTTTGGAAAGGTCCTGCCAACTTGTTAAGTTTAGTGGGGCAGTGGGCCCTGAGGGATATGTATCCTGGTGTTGCAGGAGGGTATGAAGTGCCAGAGGGGAAATACAACATAAGTCCTGTGTACCAGATCCACTGTGCAGAGGACCAAAGAGGGGGTCATGACACTAGGCTTGTCTGGATGGTTCTTTAAAAAATATATCACTCCAAACATTTACCTGATAGTTGGTCTAGGCCAAAGGAATTTATTATGTGTGTCAAATGTTAGATAATGAGTTAAATATGAGGTCTAGCATATGCCACTTTTTATAGGAAGGGTGACTGCCATGTTAAGACCACCTAGTGCTGTATATACATCAGTAAGATTACAAGTATCAGTTTGCTCTGATCACCTAAAACTAAAAGATGTGCAACTGATAGTAATAACATTGAAAGGAATTACCATAAGTCAAAGCTGAAAATAACATGGGAGAGGAGAGAGTTAGACTTGCCATTGTGTACATGCAAGAACCTCTGAATAGCTGCACAAAAGTGAAAGGATAGTTTAAAAACCAAGCAAATACATCCAAAGTTAAAGGGACACTGGATAAATGTTATTAATAAACCACAACCAAACCCATTTCCTTCTGTTTCACTTCTATCTGCTCTAAAAAGTTTGAAACCCTCTGGGTCGGCAATCACTGAATACAGATCGGATGCTTCGCACACCCACAACAGATACTATGTCAGGATTGTATTCAATGAGAAAATTAAGGGCCATATTTATACTTTTGGATGCAAAACTGCGCTAACGCAGTTTTGCGTCAAAAAAATTAGCGCCGGCTAACGCCATTCTGAAGCGTCATGCGGGCGCCGTATTTAATCAATGACCTTAGCCGGCGTTAGCCGCCGGCGCTGCCTGGTGTGCGTGGAAAAAAACGACGTACACCAGGCTGCGTCGGTGTAGGGGGGATATAAGGCTTGGGCATCAAGAAATGGGGCAAGTCAGGTTGAGGCAATTTTTTCGCCTCAACCCGATTTGCGCCATTTTTTTTCACTCCCAACCCCCATAGAAATGACTCCTGTCTTAGCAAAGACAGGAGTCATGCCCCCTTGCCCAATGGCCATGCCCAGGGGACTTCTGTCCCCTGGGCATGGTCATTGGGCATAGTGGCATGTAGGGGGGCACAAATCAGGCCCCCCTATGCCACAAATTTTTTTTTTTAAAAACACTTACCTGAACTTATCTTAATGTCCCTGGGATGGGTCCCTCCAGCCTTGGGTGTCCTCCTGGGGTGGGCAAGGGTGACAGGGGGTGTCCCTGGGGGCATGGGAGGGCACCTCTGGGCTCCTTCAGAGCCCACAGGTCCCTTAACGCCTGCCTTTTGCAGGCGCTAAAAAACAGCGCAAAAGCAGCCGTACGTCATTTTTTTTGACCCGCCCACTCCCGGGCGTGAATTTTGCCCGGGAGTATAAATCCGACGCACATGCCTCGGAGTCGATTTTTTAGACGGGAACGCCTACCTTGCATATAATTAACGCAAAGTAGGTGTCCACGCTAAAAAATGACGCTAACTCCATGGACTTTGGCGCTAGACACGTCTAACGCCAAAGTATAAATATGGAGTTAGTTTTGCGTCAAAATTGCGTCAAAAAAAACGACTCAATTCCGGCACAAACAAAGTATAAATATGCCCCTTAAAGTCTCCAATTTGAGTTTAGCTGAAGACCTTATTTTAAGTAATGTGTGAAAAAATATAAGACTAACATGTTCCTCAGAACCTGGGTTAAATACAGTATACTGCGTAATGGTTCTGTACGATTTAGTTTGTGTACATCAGGGAGTCCGAACACACAGATCCTCCTTCAGGGTCAAAAGATCCCGATGTGAAGCACGTAAACACATAGGGGCATATTTATACTCCATTTGCGCCGAATTTGCGTCGTTTTTTTCTACGCAAATTCGACGCAAAACTAACTCCATATTTATACTTTGGCGTTAGACGCGTCTAGCGCCAAAGTTCATGGAGTTAGCGTCATTTTTTTGCGTGAACACCTTCCTTGCGTTAATGATATGCAAGGTAGGCGTTCCCGTCTTAAAAAATGACTGCGATGCATATGCGTCGTATTTATACTCCCGGGCAAAAATGACGCCCGGGAGTGGGCGGGACTAAAAAACCCGCATTTGCGCTGGATTTTAGCGCCTGGGTCAGGGCAGGCGTTAAGGGACCTGTGGGCTCAGAATGAGCCCAGAGGTGCCCCCCCAAGCCCCCAGGGACACCCCCTGCCACCTTTGCCCACCCCAGGAGGACACCCAAGGATGGAGGGACCCATCCCAGGGAAGAAAAGGTAAGTTGTGGTAAGTATTTTTTATTTTTATTTTTTGGCATAGGGGGCCTGATTTGTGCCCCCCTACATGCCACTATGCCCAATGACCATGCCCAGGGGACAGAAGCCCCCTGGGCATGGCCATTGGGCAAGGGGGCATGACTCCTGTCTTTGCTAAGACAGGAGTCATGTTAATGGCATCTGGGCGCCCCCAAAAAATGGCGCAAATCGGGTTAAGACGATTTTTTTGCCTCAGCCTGACTTGCCCCATTTTTGGATGCCCAAACGCCATTTTTCCCTACGCCGGTGCTGCCTGGTGTACGTGGTTTTTTTTCACGCACACCAGGCAGCGCCGGTCGGCCATTCAATAAATACGGCGTCCGCATGGCGCTTCAGAATGGCGTGAGCCGGCGCTAATTTTTTGGGCGCAAAACTGCGTTAGCGCAGTTTTGCGTCAAAAAGTATAAATATGGGCCATAGGCCGTAAAATGAATCAAGAAATGTACATTATTTTCCAAAAGGTTCATCCACATGCGAAAAATCACCGAAAATGTTAAAAAGGAACAGAAGGTGCTCAGTCAGAGGTGAATGTAAAATGCTTCTGCAAGAAAAGTTCTTGTGCGGTTGCAATTCCAAATATGTAATAGATTTGAACATTTTGCACTCAGCTGTCCGTTGTACAATTTCCGGAAACGTTATGGCTGTGTGTATTCCTCCATTAGCAGCCAGTTTCAAGTATGCAGAAAGAATATTATCGTCAACGTTTTGACCTCAGGACTCCAAAGTGTATCTGAAAACATCATTAGGGTCTTTGTTAAGACAGAAAGAAATGTATACCATACGAAGCCACCCTAGAGGATAGAAAAAAGCCTACTGTATTATTCCTATGTGTATTGGATAATAAGCCAAAGAGTTCACAATGTTCTCATACAACACTCACCTCTGCATGAGAGTGAGTGTTCAAATAGTTCCAAAAGATCACCTTAAGTTTTGCGCAAAAACCTTTGTGTTATTTTCAGATCCAAACTGCAAGACATAATATAGTACCAAAGTGTAACTATGCAGTTACTGAATCTCTTGTAATTCGAGTTTTGGTAAGAGGTCTGAAATACTGACCTCTTTCCAACTTAGGTGGGGCATGCGGCATCCACCTAAGGGATGACTTTTATTCACAAGGATAAATTCTGTAAAATATCAAAATTTAAAAAAACACACAGCTTGGGTAAATACTTAACCAGATCTATCTTCAATTGAACTGGCTTCAAAGGAAAAAAAATAATCTCATCACTGACCTTAAATGTATATAGATCAGGAGTGAATCTCAGAATTAAATTAAAGTTGTTAGCATCCACCCTGATTTTTGCTGTATTGCCTACATTTTAAGTGAAAGACAATATATGGGTTCAAGAAGGCTATTTGAACCCCAGAAGCAACTATGTGAAAGCTGCGCCGACTGAAAAACAAGAGAACATACCTTTGCATCAGGATGAAGTAATTGCCAGAGGACGCCGTGAAGGTGAGTTGAGAGACAAAGACGTAAGCGTGTATGCGGAAGGTGGGCCACTTCCTCCCTACCAATGTGGCTGCAGCGTGTGGAGTGCTAGTTGTTAGCCCACAAAATACATTGTATAAAATAAAGATCTCTTGTCGATACTGGAATGAGAAACCAAAGGGTATGTGAGGAGATTAGTACCCATGATGGATTAGATGCATTAGACCAATTAATACAACTGTGAAGACCCCACAGGTGCACAGAATCATTGACATCCATAAGGTTGTGCCTTGGAAAAACTCATCAACGAACATAGAAAAAAACAAAAATATAAAGTCATCCTTTCATATTTTGACAAAAAGGAAGGTAAGGTGCCACAGACTAATTCACACAATATCACAAGTTAAAACAAGATAAAAATCAAAATGCATATGTCAGCCATCTTGTCATATATCCCCATTCTGGCTGGAGTGTCAAAGGAATTGTATACTGAAAAGTGCATTGAAACAATGTTTTAACTTGAATAGTAGGTAATGAACAAACAAATAGTCAGTTCCATTGATATTAGTCACTTTTGAAATGGACTACCTGGCTGTTAATTTCCTCATATTCATTGAGACCATTAATTACAGTGCCTAAATTATGTATCCAATTACATTCCTTGAAAATGAGAGTAGCATTAAACCCCCTCTCACATTCAATATTATTTTTTTCAAGGCCCAGCCATCTTATGTTACTAGCCTGATGTTTTGTATTTGAACACTTTTGGAATGTACAGAGTTATACAATAAGAAGAGTACAAAATACAAGACAGATCTACAAAAATAATAAAGAGAACTACACTAAGCTACAGTGGGGTTCAAATGTACTATTCCCACTCCAACCTGACCAACAGTAGGGAAAGTGTTACACTTTGGGGGTGGGGGCTTAAAAAAGATATTCTTGCCTTCTGTATTCTTCCTGATATTTTTCACAAGGCAAATAAAATGTGCGCAAAAGAGTGAAGGTTGCCTGTGGGAATGTTCTTGCCATAGGTTGGGGAGTGTCCATGAGTCACCCCCACCTACTCACAGGTCAGTGACCTCTCAAAAGTATCACTGCACCTTCAGCTCTGAGATCACTTTTGAACCTGTGAATGAACAGGAATGGCCTGGACCTGCTGTCTATGACCTATGTGGAGGCCTTGCTTTCACCCATACATAGGACTAAGAAGTGGACTCCCAGGGTCAGTTGGTTTACTTCCTGGTTGGCTAGAGAAACACAAAAACCTGCATAGATGCCTGTTAACCTGGAAAGAACAGTTGACCAGTAGCACCTGTACCCTGCTCCTGGCCACTGGTAGAGTTAGTCCTGACCCCAAGTGCTGGCCTAGGAAATAGGAGCTTTAGCAAGAGAAGAGAAATTACTTCAGAAAATCTGAAATTTTTTGAACTTGTCTGGATGTCCTAAACCTCCTGAATGTGAAAATACCCGATCATTAAGAGTACTCTGGCAAGTGGCAAATTTGAACATTCCTACTCTGACTTTTCCCTGTCAAAATCAATGGCTTCAGCTGGACCTCAGTCAACAGGTATCTGACTTCAAACGTGCCCCACTGGAGGATACTGACTATATTTCAGAGACTCTGTGTTTGATTTATATCTTGATGGTATGGATATTCCATTACAACGGAGTATCCATACCATCAAGACTGTGGTCCATCTGCCTGATTAAAGTGTGGTGGACCTTTGGTTTAATCACAACAAATACTACTCCATCTCTGCAGTGATTAAACCCTTCAAATGGCACAACAGAGTAAGGGCCGTCAGAGGTTGACCTTATCGCCAATAACGTTATCACAAGCAATACTGCTTTGGGATTTTCTTTCTGAAAATAAAAAAGAAAACAGCTTGCCATATGGCCCCACCATGCTTGCAAGCTGCAAAAAGCATTGACAGAAAATCACCAGGATGGTGGTTCCTGGCATTGCTTCAAGATATGAGTGCCAACTTCACAGTAATTTCATAATTTGGGAGGCGGAGATGCATATAAGCGACAGAGTAAATAACTCCGTGACCCTGACTGCCAAATCAGAGTCCATCAAATTGTAAATTGCCCCCTAGGTATGAAAACAAAATCTTTAACCTAGACAACCCGCTTGGTGTAGCTGATCACTGCTTCATTGCAGGTGGACTTAAATCACACCTAGGCCCAGGTCAACCATAAACTATGACTTCAGATTGTTGCTTTACATTTTCTTGGTGGTTTTTCCCCTAAAAGCTTCTGTTTTCATATCTCTTGTTGCCCCTTATAGGATTTTATTAATTTTTGTATCATTTATCTAATAAAAAGGTTCTCTATTTTTAGAAATTGGGTATGGGATTTTTACTGTGTTGCATTTTGACATTCTGATTGTTTTGCTATTGCTAAAACATTTCCTTAACTTCGACCTGCCTGCTCTGTTCCATAGCTACAAGGAATCGAGCTGAGGTTTAATTAATTAACTTGTGTGCTGGACCTAACAAGATTTTTGACTTATTATTAGGGATGGATAACTCATTTTCTTAGAGGCTAAAATGATGTAATCGCTAAAAAGACAATTTGCTTTTTTGCTAGTATTAGTAATACTGCATTCTTAAGCATAGTTATACAAAATTATAAGTACTCACTGCACAACAAAAGCCCAAGCCAGGTTGATCTGTGCAGATTTAAGTTGATTAGAGGGAGGGCATTCTGGAACTAATGATGGAGATTTTTAATGCCGCTTATGAAAATAATACATTTGACATTCATAAGCACAGGCATTTACTTCAATCCAGCATAATCTTCTTCATGTAAACATAGCAAACCACAGAGTACCAGCAGGCAATTTTAAAAATGGAGATCTCACCATAGAACAACTAAGTGCTCTCTTGTCTTACCAGGTCAAGCCTACCCAGTCTCACAAAGTAGCTTGGATGAGTACCCTAGAATGAAGCATGCTACTGAGAGAGCGTGTTTATGAATTAATGTGTGATGATGTCGCATAGAAACTATAATAACAGCAATTTTGCTTAAACGTGCACTTGAATTGTGACCACGAAGAGTGGCCACCAATTTATACGCGAGCTAATAATGATGATCAAAGTGTTTATGTTACGTTCAAATGAGCTAATACTAACATTTGCGTTATTAAATCTGTATTGAAAACCTCATAGGCCTTAAATTAGCATGAGCTACAGTTTAGCTGCTCGGCTCTCATATTAAATGCATTTTTCTATTTTTCAGTGTGCTGACTCACAATGGGCCATGACCCTGTGTGTTCTTTTTCTTCGACTTGGAAGATGAATGTAACCATGTTAGATCCGTTCTCAGGCGTATTTTCTATGCCCATGGAATAAGTGTTAAAATATATTGAAACAGTGTAGATTAATGTAATGTACAAGGTCATTCAAACTGGTGAAGACAATGAAACCGCTGACCAAAAGATGTGCAAAGAATTACCAAGGGATGAAGTCACACCGGACGTGCCACCTCTGAAGACGTCAATTACGAAGACCAATCAAAGACTTGTAAAATAATATGGGGTGAAGATTAGGATTATCTAATTTACCTAATGCTAATTTGATAGGTTAAAGATAGTGGGGTATAACAAATGTCCAATAGAATTTTGGGGGAATGTACTACGAAAAGGGATAAAAACCCATGTCACAGGAAGTCATTTAGAATTAGGTAGGGAATGCTATTGATTTTATCCAGAAACTCTGTCACTCTGTTTGGTGACTTGAGATTTTATTAAAAGCCATCCTTGCCTTTAGTTTGTCCATTTACACTTTACACTTTTCCTCCTTATGAGGGAAGTGCCCTTTTGCCCCAGAGTTGAGTCCTGACTGATGGCCATTTGACTGATGTCCTGAAGACGAAGACTGAACCTGTGCGCTGACCTAATCTTTGGAGGATAATTATGACAATTCATTTGTAATTTGTCTGTTTGCTTTTCCTTTCTAGGGTACCAACTGCTTGTTTTCACAGAGACCATAGCTAGATGTTTTCCAAATTGGTGTTCTAAATTGTTTTGCATGAAGCCCAACATGCGAATGCTAATCAGTGGTTAGGGCAGGTGTTCACCAAAACTGACGCAAATAGACAAACAACTGACATTATGCTATGTTGAACTGACACGTTATTGACACTCTGCTAAATTGATCTATGTTCACGCCGTGTTATGTTCTGATGTTTGTGATTCTCGCTTTAATGAAATCTTATCAAAGTTGCCATATCGTGACTATTCTATTATGTTTCTTGGTGTTGAGATTAATGCATTTGCTGTTAGATTGTAATTAATAGGGAATAAAATTAATAAAATTCTACTAAACCAGGTGTGAATATTCATGGCTGAAAGGTCATGGTAATGTTGTTGAATTGATTAATGACTCTGACTAAAGTGAAATGCATTGTTGTGATAAATATTGATGACATTATTGATGTATTGATTGATATATTGATTAGCTATCTCATCCTACGGTGTCTCTCAACTGGGTCAAAAGATTCATTGGCCTAAAACGAGTCCTGATGTGTAATAAAATATCATAGAAGGACGCGTTAGCAGTTCTGGTAGCAGAGCGACGGTTTGGCCCTTTGGGGCCCTAGGACGGAGAATCATTGTTTAAATTGTTTTTCTGTGATAATGCAAATTGGAGGTATGAAGTGTTTCTAAATTCACTATGACTTTCCCGGGATCTCAGAGCCTGCCTAAGTGAGTTGGGAATGTTCTCGGCGTTATAGCGTGTGTGGTATATGGTTTTGCGCTTGCTCAGCTTATGCCTTTTGCAGGTGATTGTGAAATCTGTGTGTATTTAGGTCAGGCAAATGTTGTTTAAGTAGGAGTGGGCATACACCGCAGTATGAGAGTAGGGAAGTCGGCGTACTTCATATAAGTGTGGCGCTTTGTGCTCAAAATTATCCACGTGGTTGGTTGTTTATGTACGGACCTGTCGTGGTCCAAGACTCCAGAGTATACTGACAAGTGTAGGAGACACTTGGGTTTATGTTGTAATCTGTGCGGTTTAATAGGTCAATCGGGCGTGGTTGACAAGTCGAGTTCGAGTCAAATTGTATGTGTGAAACCTTCGATGGAGATTTGGCAAGTTCTAAAGTGCACTAGGATGAACCATTGACAAGTCGAGAGCAGGATTTGCGGGTCGAATTCTGCTTGCGTATGCGGGAATTGAGAAGGAGAGAGTAGCGGCTGAGGCTTCAAGTGAAATCTCTGTAAAATTCTGAAGCGAATGTGTTACCCTTCCTGTAGTAAACCAGCAGATTTGTGTTGTTGTTAAAGGTGCTCGCAGTAATTTTGCATTCGTTTGGTGTGAATCCAGTGAGGGGCGGACGAGCCGCAAGACTTTGTCAGCTGCAGTGTGTGAGTGTGACGTCAGTGGTGCCGCGCTGATAGGTCAATTGTCGAGAGGGGTCGCGCACGAATTGGCTGCCGTCCGTGAGAGGCAATAGGTTGAGAAAGGTGGGGGAAGAGTGTCCTGGCAATTAAAGTCACTTTCTGATTAAATACAAATAAGAGAAAACGCAAAGATGAATTTTGTCAAAGCTTTTAAGAGTGCTCTGAAAGGAGACGTATACATTATGGCGAGTGAAGGGGAGCCTACACCGCCTGAGTGTACTCCAGCTTACATAGTTATGGAGGAGAAAAGCGTTGCGCCTTGTTTATGGATGAAACAGTGGCGCAAATTAACAGAGAATGAGGGATGTTTAGCGTTCCCAGAGCATGGGACGTTCAATACGAAGGTGCTAGAGAATTTGAGGTGGATGTTAAGCATACAGAAACCACCTCTGAGGCCAGCGCAGTATGAGGCTTTAGCAATTTGGGATTTAATGGCCCTTAAACATAGACAAGAAAAATTCCAAAGAAGAATAAAAAGGGCAGAAAAGACTGATGCGGAAGCTAGGTGGGATAATGAAAGCAAAATATGGAGACGGGGAATAGTGGATGGATTGAAATTGTTCCCAGCAATTACACAGGGAGAAGAGACGCAGGGAAAGAAAACCAACTGTAAAACAGACAAAGACTCTAGTAAGCCTAAGGAAACTAAGAGACCTTGGGAAGAAAAAGATGGTTCAGACGATGAAGAATTTATGGATCGAATATTACATGATCGCCCGCCACCTTATGCGGCAAGCGACAATATCCAGAGCACTAGTACAGGTCCTGGGAAACAGACGCAGGAGAAGGGAGTTACTGATACGGTACAGACTAGTTATACGGGTTTGATACAGAATGGTGTCAGTGTACCCACTGCGCCAGACATGCAGATACAGTTGCAACCACCACCGCAGATACAGAGAATCTATCCAGACGTCCCAGTGCTAGAGACTACCACAAACCTGATAGTGCCGCCAGACCCGATATATAGAAAATCGAGGTTAGTGCAGATTGAGCCAACTCCGCAATTGCTGCCCCAGCCGCAGCCACAACTGATACCAGGATATCAGCAGCTGGACCTCCATGAATACCTGCCCCAGCTTCAGAGAATCAGACCTTTGGAGTCGCTGCTCCACGAGGTTTGGGACCAGGTCAGACACCTGCAATAATATTGTTACCAATTACTGTTGGTCCACCGGTGCCATTGTATGCACAAGGTAAGCCTGGTGTATGTGATCAGGGAGTAATGGCCCAAGATGTGCTAAGAGGAGGGTCCGTGGGAACCCCTAAGTTAATGGCCCCAGGAGAACAAGTGATTGAAAAACCGAGATCCTTGTTAAACCTTAGCCCAGCTGAAGCACCGTTGGAGGCAATGAGACAGGCAGGGCTAGGAGTGTTAACCCCACAGACAATAAGTACGAATGCTTCACAATCGCCAACGATGCATGCAGGGAACATTTCACTGCAAGGTTTTACAGTACAACACTTGAATGAGTGGATAGAGAAGACATATGCTTCACAGAAGACTACAGTGACTGCAGTAGATCTGGAAAGGATAGGGAGAGATGAGTGCCTGAACTTTGTAAGACTGGGTGTGGAAGCTGCTGAACTAGTAGAAGGAACAATGGGGGTAAACAGATTAGAGTCATACACAGAAGCAGAATTGAGATACCTGTGCCCTAAGATTACTAAAGAGGTAGGCAAGGTACATCAGAGATTAGCGAACCTAGCAGACAAGTACAACATTGATATTGAGAACACTAAACATTTGAAAAGAAGTTACAGGTTAGACTTTGATTCAAAAGACTTTGAGCATATGAGGTCTGCCGGAATGAAAGCGCATTTAAAAGAAATACTGCAAAGTGCGCAAATCTGGAGAGCGTTCGAAAAGTGGGAAGGTAGATGGGCAAAGAAAAGAGATAAGGAGAAAGGTCCAGGGTCGAGTCAGGCTAAAGCTTCACCCGATATGGAATCGATAAAAATACTATCCATGAGAGAGACAGCTGGTGGAGTTTTAATTCATGTGCAGTGGTCCAGAGGAGACATCCTATCTTTTACAAATGATTATCCCAGATTGAGGGAGAAACCGATCGAGTGGTATCAACAAACAGATAGGTTTGTGAAGCTTGCATAGTGTCTCTGGGAAGACTTGAATACCTTGTTTGAAATCATTGTTCCGCCCGATTTGTGGCTCGAGTGCAAGAGAGGAGTAGACTGGCCGATGAAGGAGCCGGCAAGGGATAAGGTGACCGGAGCTCCCTTTGAGGAGGTGATGAAGTACTATAATAAAGTGATTGAGTTTTTGAAGCAGAAAGTGTCGCCGAAGGTGACTGATTGGCAGAAAATCGACCGGACCTCACAAGAGGTTAAGGAATCAATTCATGCTTACTATGAGAGGATGTTAAAGGCATTCAAACATTATAGTGGTACTGAGACCATTGAGCCGAAAGACATGAACCATCTCGTGTTCAGATTTGTTGAAGGTCTGAGACCAGAGGTTAGCCAGATGATTAAGAATCATTTGATTTGTTGGCAAGCGAAGCCGATTGATGAGGTGTTGCAGTACGCAAAATACCGTAGTGACGAAATTGAGCTGAAGCAGAAAAAGTTGAAGGAGAAGGTGATGGTGATGCAGATAAGGGCTGCACAGGCAGGAATACAGGGAAATGGAGTTCAACAGATGATACAACAGCAACCGCAAGTGAATGGTGTGTTTCAGGCACAACCGAGAGGTTGAGGTCGAGGTTTTGTGAATCGCGGTCCAGACTTAAATACTGTTGTGGTCCAAAATGATGCACAAGGGATGAAAAGGATGTCACCATTTTACGCGTGCGGGGGCGTGGGGCATTGGAAGTGGGAATGCCCAAATGTGGTGCAAGATGGTGTCGTTCAACAAAGCACTAATGTCGGTACATTGCAAAATATGAGAGGTCCAAAATTGAGAAATCAAAGCCCGAACTTCCAAAATAACATGGTTCAGATGCAAGGGCTACAGCCCATGCAGCAAATATAAATGCCTTGCGTTCAACCAGCGCAAATGCAGCAAGTACAACAGCAGGTTCCCATGGTACCTAGACAGCAAATGCAATTACCAATGGCTCCGATGGGACAGCAACAGGTGATGCTTCCTCAGCAGGTCACAGGTCAGGTGATGAGTCAAAATAATACAGTACAGCAATTCCCGTTGCGTGGTGAGGATGGAATGAATGAGGAGTGGTCAGATGACAGCTCAGATAGCGAAGAATGCAGACTTGCAGCGTCCCTAGAGGTAGATCAGAGGGGACCCTATGTAGAGGGAAAGGTAATGGGTCACAAAGTTTCATTCTTGGTTGATACCGGAGCTACACGCTTTACAGTTAGAAGTGCAGAGGTTCCGAAATTACCACTTTCGGAGCGTACCATAAGGGTGGTTGGAGTGGCAAACCAGTACCTGACAAATCCAATTACAGATCCAGTGCAAGTTGAGATCGGCAACTTCCAGGGACTGCATAAGTTTGTAGTCTGCGATTCGAGTCCAGTATCCCTACTGGGAAGAGACTTATTGTGCAAGTCAAAATGTTCGATTACATGTTCCAATGACGGAATTGAAGTGCAGACAAACAGTGATGATGAAGGGGATGATGGTCAGTTCTCAGAGTTAGAGACAGGTACTGCAAATGAAGATTATCCTTTGATTACATTATTCTCGATGCTCAGAGTGATCGACTTACCTGCCGAATTACAGGGGACTGTGACAGAGAAAGTGTGGGATTTGACAGGGAAAGAAGTGGGATTGATAAAAGGAGTAGAACCAGTTAAAGTACAAGTGAAACCAAATGCAGTGTTTCCCCAGGTGCCACAATATCATATGGCACAAGATGTTCTTATTCAAGTGTCACAAATAATTGCAGACTTTGTGAAACAGGGAGTCCTGAAGGAAGTGTTGAGCAGCCCATGTAATTCACCGATAATGGGTCTGAAAAAGCCCTGTGGGAAGGTTCGAATTGTGCAGGATTTGAGGAAAATAAATGAGATTGTGGTAAAATGTTGCCCCATAGTGCCCAATCCAGCAGTGATTATGTTTCAGGTTCCATGTGATGCTGAATGGTTCACCGTTATAGACCTGTCACAAGCTTTCTTTTCGATACCTCTTCACGAGGACAGCCAGTTTTTATTCAGTTTCAAATTCCTAGATAAGGTGTACAGTTGGTGCAGAATTCCTCCAGGGTTTTCTGAGTCACCGTCCATCTTCAATCAAATATTGAAAAAGGACTTAGAATCCTTAGTACTGCCTTTTAACTGGACTCTAGTGCAGTACATTGATGACTTGCTGATTGCATCCAGGACAAGGGATGACTGTAAATATGACACAATTGCCTTACTGAATCATTTGGGAAAGAATGGACATAAAGTGTCACCAAAGAAGTTGCAGTACTGACAGAAAGAGGTGAAATACTTAGGACACTTAATTGAAAGAGGGTCCAGGAGAATATTAAAAGAAAGAATAACAGCCATTTTGCAAATGAACCCCCCAACAACAAAGAGAGATGTCAGGATGTTTTTGGGAATGGTGGGCTACTGCCGCCAGTGGATACCCAACTTCCCGATTATCTCAAAACCATTGATAAAGCTGACAGGCAAAGAGATCAAGGATGAGCCATATACCTTAGCTTTGTCCAAGGAAGAGCTTGAATCATTCATGGAATTGAGAGAGTGCATGTGCAGGGCACCAGCTTTAGGTATGCCTGATTACACAAAGCCTTTTCTACTGTTTTGTCATGAACGTGATGCTTGTTCTTTGTCTGTCTTGACACAGGTCCATGGAGGTGCAAATCGCCCTGTAGCATATTTTTTAGCCACCTTGGACCCCGTTGCAGCAGCCTTACCGGGTTGTTTGCGCGCAGTTGGTCAGAGCCTTACGCAGTGTGAAGGCATAGTCATGGGATACCCCCTAACAGTAATGGTTCCGCATTCAGTTGAAATTTTGTTGACTCGAACCAAAACTCAGCACATGACAAATGCTCGTCTTACCAAATATGAGACAATTATACTGGGGTCACCTAATGTTTCGCTGAAACGATGTACTGTGTTGAACCCGGCAACTCTACTTCCTGCTGAGAATACTGAAGTTAATAATGAAGAGGAAGTTGAGCACGATTGTCTTGAGGTAACAGAACTATGTACCAAACCACGACCTGATATTCAAGATACACAGTTAAAGCAAAATTACTGTATTATGTTTGTTGACAGATCTTGTTTGAGAGACTCAGTCGGAACGCTGAGAGCTGGTTATGCTGTATGTACCATAGCTGGTATCATCGAAGCTTCCTGGCTCGAGAGAGTGTATTCCGCACAAGTGGCAGAGCTAATTGCCCTTACTAAGGCATGCCACACAGCTGAAAATCTGAGAGTCACTGTCTATACTGACAGCAGGTGCGGATTTGGAATTGTACATGATTTTGACCAATTGTGGTCGCAGAGAGGTTTCAGGACCTCTTCTGGTTCTCCTGTGAAAAATGGTGAACAAATTAAGGATTTGTTACATGCGATTCAGTTGCCTCTTGAAATTGCCGTGGTGAAATGCAATGCTCACATCAAGTCACAAGACTTTGGGCCTGATTCCGAGGCCGGAGGGCGGCGGTCGCCGCCCGCCTGGCGGGAACCGCCATATGGCCGCTCCGCGGTCGAAAGACCGCGGAGGCCATTCAGGCTTTCCCGTTGGGCTGGCGGGCGACCGCCAGGAGGCCTCCCGCCAGCCCAGCGGGAAACCCCTCCCCACGAGGAAGCCGGCTCCGAATGGAGCCGGCGGAGTGGGTATGTGCGACGGGTGCAGTTTGCACCCGTCGCGTATTTCAGTGTCTGCATTGCAGACACTGAAATACTTTGTGGGGCCCTCTAACGGGGGCCCCTGCAGTGCCCATGCCATGGGCATGGGCACTGCAGGGGCCCCCAGGGGCCCCACAGCACCCCCTACCGCCATCCTGTTCCTGGCGGGAGACCCGCCAGGAACAGGATGGCGGTAGGGGGTGTCAGAATCCCCATGGCGGCGGAGCGCGCTCCGCCGCCATGGAGGATTCTGTAGGGCAGTGGTAAACCGGCGGGAGACCGCCGGTTTACCCTTTCTGGCCGCGGCTGAACCGCCGCGGTCAGAATGCCCTTGGGAGCACCGCCAGCCTGTTGGCGGTGCTCCCGTGGTCGGTGACCCTGGCGGTCACCGGCCGCCAGGGTCAGAATGACCCCCTTTGTGTCCATGGGAAACGGTTATGCAGATCAAGTCGCAAGGTTTTGCCCATTGATCTGTATATCGTTCAAGGATCAGTGGGAATTGTTGCCGCAAACTGAAAATGACACATGCCTGAACCTTGCATTAAGGGTGGTTGATACCCTAGATGAGCTAAAAACACTACAGGGTCGTGCTAGCAAAGAGGAAAAACGCTCCTGGCAAAGAATACAATGTGTACAAAGGGCTGATGACTTGTGGGTCTCAGAGGAGGGGAAATTAGTTTTGCCAAACAGTCTTCTGTCACAATTCGCTAGGCTCTACCATGGACAAGCTCACCTCGGGAGAGGTGCAATGATCAGGTCATTCAAAATCGATTGGTTTAACCCAAAGTTCAGACATGCCGCAGAGGTTACCTGTCACAGGTGCATCATCTGTCAACAGATGAATGTCGGAAAAGGGACTGTGTTAACTTTGAGCCACATAGGGAGAGCTGGTAGTCCATTTAGCAAGATGCAAATGGATTTCATTGAAATGCCTGTTTGCGGAGGATTGAAGTACGTGTTGGTGATTGTGTGTGTTTTCAGTCACTGGATTGAAGCTTACCCCACACGTAGAAATGACAGTCTCACAGTTGCAAAGCTGTTGCTTAGGGAACTAATACCCAGGTTCGGGTTTCCGGTCTCTGTAGAGTCAGATAGGGGCAGACACTTTGACAATGAGGTGATTAAGCTCTTGTGTGCCGCACTAGACATTGAACAGAAGTTGCATTGTAGCTACCGCCCTGAAGCATCAGGACTAGTAGAGCAAATGAATGGTACCTTGTAATTAAGAATGTCAAAGATGTGCGCAGCTACCAATATGAAATGGCCAGATGCATTACCCTTAGTGCTGATGTCAATTAGGAACACCACTGATAAGAAGACAGGACTATCACCACACAAGATCCTAATGGGCAGAGCTATGAGGTTACCCTCAGTACCTGCAAATGCTCTAGTGAATATCACGGATGATATGGTGTTGGACTACTGCAAAGGCTTGGCTGATGTGATTTGCTCTTTCTCTCACCAGGTAGAAGCTAACACATTGCCACCGATCGGTGATCCGGGTCACACCCTACAAGCCGGTGACTGGGTGGTTGTCAAGAAGCACGTGAGAAAGTCGTGTTTGGAAGGGGCCATATCAAGTAATAGTGACAACGATCACTGCTGTGAAATGTGCAGGCGTTCCAAACTGGATACATGCCAGTCACACGAAAAAGGTAACGTGTCCAACTGATGAGGAACTTGAAGTTTCTGGCACAACAGTTTCAGAGAGGGAAGTCTCAGGGCCAGAAAATAGCCAAGAGGGAACTGAGACTGAAGGAGAGTCCACTGAGAACAGCCTAGTCCCTCAAACAGTGAATGAGTTTGAGAGAGGTGACAGTGTGCCTATCTCAGTAGAGGCAGCAGGAGAACTAAATCAAGGAAAGGTTCTCCCAGAAATAGACAGACACGGGTTAGAACTTGAACCCGTTACAGACCCAGAAGAAGAAGAAGAAGAAGAAGGGGAAATAATAGAAAGAGACCAAAGTACTCCGGCATCCCCTGAGCCAGTTGCAGGTCCGTCAAGAGAAAACACCATAGTACAAGAGGAGGGTGCTGTTCAGCGTCCTGAAAGAACAGGCAGGAAGAAGACGCATAAGGGAGATAACTGGCCAGAGAAACAGGCTGCAAAAGCAAGAAGCGTACCAGGTGAAACAATAACAGAAGAGACTGATACGTCCCGAGTAGAAGATCTGAGTGAAGGAGAATTGCAAGGTGAACGCAGACTGAAAAGAAAGAGAACCGCAAATAGAAGGTACGCAGGTCCTGAATGGCCATATGCAACGACATCTGAATGGCAACAAGAATTCTTAGCGTTCTGTTTTGATCGAGAAGTACCAGGTCAATACTACGGTACCTGAAATGATTCAAAGAAAAAGACTTTGTTAAAATCGAAAAACTGAAAAACTAAAGAAAAGAGACTTATAAATTACCGGATGAAACACTGATAACCTGATTTGACTTTAAGAAACCTGATTATGACAAGCTGCTAACCTGATTTGACAAAGGGGTCCTGGAGTGAGTGAAACACTGTAAATATACGCAGAGAAAAAGAGACTTTTTGCATCAAAGAAAAAAAAAGGGGTTTTATATCGTCCTCAAGTTGATTGTTATTCTGCTATCTGATTCTTTACAGACATGGCTTATAATAGAGGTAGTAACAAGAAGGGTAAGGTGTGTGGTTGGTTGAGTCTTATATTAGGTATTGTGTGTGCAATAATAATTGTGGGAGTGATTGTGGGAATGCAGTGGTTGGATAAGAAAGCAACTAACACTGCTTCAAAACCTGAGACTACAACACTAACACAGTGGGAAAAGTTTGAGCAGGATGCAAGACACTTGCATGAGGGAACTAACTCAAAATGGGAACTTTCTACTAATGTTTTCTATCTCTTGCTGAATGAGTATGTTGAGACCATGGATGCGAGAAACTGTTATCTGTGCACAAAGATTCCTTCATCAGTACAAGAAGGGGTCACCTATCATAGCCTTCCACTAACTTACGGGATAAGTTGTAGCTTGCTATTAACAAGATTCTATAATCAAGAGCATGTGCAATACTTCTATTCAAATCTGGATGTTGTGTTTTCTTTTGTGCCTGTGATTGAGTTTCTGAACAGACTAGCTAAAGAGCATAGTATAAAAATAGTTAGAGGCTTCTTTGAACCGACGTTTACATTGGGGACAGCTTGTGCACACTGCAGCAATCTGACCTGCTTATTGACACCTGTAGAGAAAAGCTTTTTAGATCACACCGATGATAGACGCAAAGCACTAAAAGAAAGATTAGAAAAGGGGTTAGAGAAACGCACATATGCAAATGACTATGCTTACACCGCAATCAAGACACAAGGCAAATTAGCTATAGATGCATTACATGTAGGGAGGCTTTGTATATATAGGCTAAAATCTGAGCATGACACTTTATTTGTGGGAACGAGTGAATGCAGGCACGTGTGTTTGTTTCAGAGTAAATGGACATTTATGTTAAATGGACAAGATCCAGTGATCCCTGGGATCTATTATATTTGTGGACTTAATGCTTATTACCGTCTCCCTAAGGGATGGTATGGGACATGTTATTTGGGAATAGTTTTCCCAAAGATTTACCAGATTGATGACTTAAAGCAAATACCTAAAACGTCTGAATAACAACATGCTAGACAAAAACGAGAGACAGCGGCTGCTGTCATTGGAGACATATTTGGAGCCATAATTCCTTCAGTAGGGGTTATCTTAAACTCCATAAAGATTCAAAAGTTGTCTACTATTGTGGATAACATGCTGACAAATTTTACAGGGGCTATACTCCTGATGGATACTGAACTTGCTGCAGAAAGAGCTATGACTCTTCAAAATCGGCTTCCTTTAGACATTCTTTTAGCAAAGAGCGGCGGAGTCTGCAAGATGCTCAACGAGCGTCATTGTTGCTCATTTATACCGGACAATAGTAAAAAGATTAGAGGTATGCTTACTAACCTAACTAGAGATAGTGCAGATTTGAAAGACTTGAAGGAACCTGGAGTGTGGGAGAAATTTGGAAAGGGAATTGCCAGAGTGGGGAGCTGGTTTAGCAATATTTGGAAAGGGGTACTTGCAAAAATATTAGGGGTCTATTAATTGTTCTGGCTTGTCTATTAGGATTATGGGGAGCATGCAAAATTAAGGATAAAATTAAAAGAAATTGGACAAAGAGAACCAGGAAAAATGAAGAAAGTGAAAGAGAGAAAATGTTCAACGAAATTTGGGAAAGTTCACACAAGGGACAAGATGTTGCAATGCGCATTATCGTAAGGTGAAAAATTAAAGTGAAAGGTCAAAGGGAAAGGTTTGTGTGATGACGAACATCATCAGAGGAGGGACTGAGAGAGCGTAGCTTATATAATCTATATTAAGATGAAATGTTTATGAATTAATGTGTGATGATGTCGAATAGAAACTATAATAACAGCAATTTTGCTTAAACGTGCACTTCAATTGTGACCACGAAGAGTGGCCACCAATGTATACGCGAGAATAATGATGATCAAAATGTTTATGTTACGTTCAAATGAGCTTATACTAACATTTGCGTAATTAAATCTGTATTGAAAACCTCATAGGCCTTAAATTAGCATGAGCTACAGCTTAGCTGCTCGGCTCTCATATTAAATGCATTTTTCCTTTTTTTCAGTGTGCTGACTCACAAGGGGCCATGACCCTGTGTGTTCTTTTCCTTTGACTTGGAAGATGAATGTAACCTTGTTAGATCCGTTCTCAGGCGTATTTTCTATGCCCATGGAATAAATGTTAAAATATATTGAAACAGTGTAGATTAACGTAATGTACAAGGTCATTCAAACTGGTGAAGACAATGGAACCGCGGACCAAAAGATGTGCAAAGAATTACCAAGGGATGAAGTCACACCGGACGTGCCACCTCTGAAGACGTCAATTACGAAGACCAATCAAAGACTTGTAAAATAATATGGGGTGAAGATTAGGATTACCTAATGCTAATTTGATAGGTTAAAGATAGTGGGGTATAACAAATGTCCAATAGAATTTTGTAGGAATGTACTACGAAAAAGGGATAAAAACCTATGTCACCGGAAGTCATTTAGAATTAGGTAGGGAATGCTATTGATTTTATCCAGAAACTCTGTCACTCTGTTTGGTGACTTGAGATTTTATTAAAAACCATCCTTGCCTTTAGTTTGTCCATTTACACTTTTCCTCCTTATGAGGGAAGTGCCCTTTTGCCCCAGAGTTGAGTCCTGACTGATGGCGATTTGACTGATGTCCTGAAGACGAAGACTGAACCTGTGCGCTGACCTAATCTTTGGAGGGTAATTATGACAATGCATTTGTAATTTGTCTGTATGCTTTTCCTTTCTAGGTACCAACTGCTTGTTTTGACAGAGACCATAGCTAGATGTTTTCCAAATTGGTGTTCTAAATTGTTTTGCATGAAGCCCAACATGCGAATGCTAATCAGTGGTTAGGGCAGGTGTTCACCAAAACTGACGCAAATAGACAAATGACTGACATTATGCTATGTTGAACTGACGCGTTATTGACACTCTGCTAAATTGATCTATGTTCACGCCATGTTATGTTCTGATGTGATTCTCGCTTTAATGAAATCTTATCAAAGTTGCCATATCGTGACTATGCTATTATGTTTCTTGGTGTTGAGATTAAAGCATGTGCTGTTAGATTGTAATTAATAGGGAATAAAAGTCATAAAATTCTACTAAACCAGGTGTGGTTATTCATGGCTGAAAGGTCATGGTAATGTTGTTGAATTGATTAATGACTCTGACTAAAGTGAAATGCATTGTCTTGATAAATATTGATGACATTATTGATGTATTGATTGATATATTGATTAGCTATCTCGTCCTACAGTGTCTCTCAACTGGGTCAAAAGATTAATTGGCCTAAAACGAGTCCTGATGTGTAATAAAATATCATAAAAGGACGTGTTACCACTACTATTGACATTAGCATATAGACAAGATCCCAGTGCGATCATAGGGGAGGCTCATAATAAACAGATCTTCATGTAATCCCATGATTTATTCGTTTATTACATAAAGATTTATAGATTATATTTCATTTCAGTTATATAGTGCAAAACAATAGTAAAAGTTATGAAAGCTGCAATTACACCCTAATGTTGGTATTACTAAGAATTGAATTTACTATGTATGTGAAGGGTTGGCTGCTTCAAGCGATGAAGGAATTGTGTCCTGTAAAGAAGAAGCTAGTACCAAGAAACAAAACACACCTTCCAGTAAAGCATGTATAGATTTTGGGGTTTTCACATACTTGGGCCTGATTCCGAATGGCTAGAGCAGTAATCGCAACCAGAATACTGTTACGGCTAATCATGTCTGATAATGTGTTCCCACATCCAGATTTACCAGGTGCAGGAACACTAGGTCAGTTTTACCAACCAGAAAAAAAAATCTAGTAAAATCGCATATGGATCTGGCAGGGACCTAAAGCACAAGGGAAGCCAGATCCCCACCTGACCCTTCTCTAGCTCATGTGGTGCTAGGATCGCACAACTGCCAGTCCATAGCATGATCTGTATCTGGAAACCTTCCCCACTTCAGTGCTCCTTCCAAGCACAGACCAGTGGGAATTTTGTGCAGATAGCTGCCAGTAAACTGGGTGTGTACTGTTATTCCCCATGCATTAAGGTTTAACCCATAATCGCATGGTGAATGTTACCAGTAATTATGTACACAGAGTTTACTCCCGATCAGTACCATGAAACTTGTAATGAGAAGCTCCGACTTAGAAGAGCACAACTTCTAACTTAATAAAGCTCTACGGTTTGTTTTAGCACGTGTGATGTGAAGCTGTTAAGTGTCTGGTCTGTTTGAAAGGGAACAATATATTTAATCTAGTCCTGGATGGTAAGCCACTGTAGTTGAAGATAAAGCTGGCCGAATCTGGTAACAGCTCTTCAATTTTAGATGCATGTGAGCAGCTGCATTATGAATCAATTTCAGCCACTTGATAGAGGACTTAGTAAGACATAAGAATCTTGTATTGCGGAGTCAAGCTGTAATGAGGTGAGCATATTCAGAATCTTTACCTTACAACAAGAGGAGGGCAAGGCCTAACATGTTGACTGAATATTGAATTGGCAGCCCATTTCATTCAAATTTACCACCACGGATCTACGTATACAATTGCGATTTTGTGATGTTATGAATCCTTATGACACAGCTTTGAGATAAGTCATAGGAGGTAGAACCAATACCAGGTTATGTGTTGAGTAGAGTCAGGGATGTAACAGACTGCAATGCAATTTCCAATACACATTGTTGAAGAAATTCGGCTTTCAACTACTGGTTAGGCCAAATTGTTGGTGGGAGTAGTATTAGTAATCTAAGGACCAACTATGAATTTATATAAAATTTTGAATAATACAGTAAATTCTTCAAAGGCATATGATTATTGATGAACCCATTTGTCTGCACTGGAAGGTGGGCCAGAACGGTAGAGGCCATTCCGGATTGCAGATGAGTTAGTTTGCTTGTCTGCTTCTTATTTCTACTGTACATTTAGATGCACAATTCACAGCTTTTTCTCACAGTGTCAGAAATAACCAGTTAATGGGATCATAATTGTGGAGATAATGCTATTCAATTACTCCCCCAGTAAATAATCTCAGAATTTTTGGAAGAAGTTACAATTGAATTACACTTCGAAATGTCAAGTATTTTCCTATAACATAATTTAAGTATTTTTCTCTTTTAACTCTGCAGGATAATGGGAAATAATACAGACTAAAACTATAGCGGTTTCTAAATAAGCACTGGATAGAAAGAGCTTCCACATGATAAATAATGTTATTTCAAGGGTTGTGAGTTATCCATCTCTGCCATAAATAAAGATACAACTATAATAGGCCCTGCAGTAAAACTGATATGTCCAGATTATCTATGATTGATCAGGTGCATAGTTTACTGATACATATTGTCCCAAGGAGGGCTTTCTTTTCCTCACTTCTCTGTCATTATTTTACAGTCATTTGGGAGTTGTGTTGCTCAAAGTGCGAATTCCGTATGCCGACACGTGGACAAGAGTAAAGCTGGGAAAGAAAGAAGAAAGTATCTACCAGCAATGGCCTAAAGCAAGGGTGTGCTTTGACTTTGATTCTCTTCAATGTGTATTTAGCAGAGCTGTCACATGTCCTCCATAGTGTCAATTCGCACTCTTCCATCTGATCTCTGGGTTTAGTGCCTCTCAGACACTGTATGCAGAAGATGTCGTTTTGATAAGTTACAACAAGGTCGACCTACAGAGTTTAGAAAATGCAAGTGTCCAGTATGCTGCAAATCACAGACTACAAATCAACCTTAACAAAACAAAAACCATGCTAATAACCACAAAAAGATGCCCACCATCTAGTACAAATATCTGGGCATAATTTTTTATTCAAGAAGTACATTTACCAATCAGTATAGTGCTATTCAAACGAGAAGTAATACTTTAACTGCCACTTTCTGCTCTTTCAGAAACTCTAAAGGAATGTCTCTCCAGCCACTCATTCAAGTTATGGTTGCTAAGCATTTTCCATCTCTTACGGATGGAGTGGCGGCCTTGAGAGGAAAAGCTGACAAAATAATTCATAAAGCTATGACAGGGACATACCGGCGTGCGATTAATCTCCCTTGTCATGCCTCGCCAGCTCAAATTTGACTGGGTTCGGCTTACGGAAACAGAACATAAGCAGCATGGGTTCTTATTTGAAACGTTGCTGCTAGTTGAAAAGTGAATCCGTCCACGTTAAGCAGCATCATGTGGAAGGCCACTAACGATCCATAAAAATCCCAGGCTCAGTGCTACCTAAACCTAGCTCTAATCACTTTTAGGGCAGAGGAGCTCTGGGCCCCACCTTTTTCACAACCAGATTTTAACAGAGTCATAAATTCAACTGTCAAAAAGATCCCTCAATGATAAAACTGTGCTGTCAAAGAGATCCCATGCTTGGATGATAATAGGCTTGTATGGCCTATTAAAACCTCAGTCATACTTAGGGAACCTGATTTGGGTTAAAGGCCTAGTTTAAACTGCTGAATCTCCTGCCAGGTGAATTCTGCACCTGCTTTAGCTCCCCTGTTTGGAAGATATACTCCAACTAGGCTATTTGTCGGCTCTGCAACTACTCGAAGGAAGACATTTGCCACATTGTCTGTATTCGTACTGCTTTAATGATGGTACAAAAAGGTCTGCTGAGACAGTTCTATATACCTTCATGTCGGCAAGAGATTATAGCTTGTATGCAAGGAGAGGACGCAATGTTTTAAAGGAAATTTCTTAGGTTTATGAGAATTGCAGAGTCAAAACTAGCAAAGACAGAATTATAAAGGAGCTGTTCCTTATTTGATTTGGCTTATCTGGCAAATCAATTAAAATCAAATCAAACAGGGTTTATAGAGCACAACTACTCACCTGTAAGGGTTTCAAGGCACTAAGAGGGTTTCTCCTCTGAGCTTCAGTGGAAGATATAATGTCCTTTCTAAATTGGGGTAACAATGGTGACTGCCTGAGGTGCAGGGGAAGGGTGTTTCAGCTCTTTGCCGTGAGGTAGGTGAAGGATCTCCCACCAACTGAGGTCTTCCGTATGCAGGGCACGGTTTCTAGTGCTTGTTGAGTGGAGAGGTCTGGTGGGGGAGTAGAAGGTGATGCGGTGGTTGAGGTAGGTGAGTCGTAGGTCATGCAGGGCCTTGTAAGCATGGGCAAGGAGTCTGAAGTTTAAATCTCTTCTCGATAGGGAGGCAGCGGAGGTCCCTATCGGAGGAGCTGAGCGTTGATGGCCTTTCAATGACCTTGGCTGGGAAAAGGTAGTAGAAAGATGTGGTGGTAATTCTTGAGGTCCAAGAGGTCGGGCATGGGTTTCTTCAAAAGCGGCCAGATCTTGGCGTGCTTCCAGAGAAGGTGGCTATGGAACAGGTGAGGGTGTGTCAGAGTTCGGGTTTCTTGGATGTGTTGGCCTTGTTGATATTGTGGTGAGGACAGGGGTTCGTAGGGGCTCCACCGTGGATGCTGCTCATGATGGTGTGGGTCTTATCAATGGGATGGATCTTGGGGGGTTGTTGGAGGGCTCGGAGGTCCTTGAGACATTAATTTAGTAAATATTGTGCCAGATCAGAGAGGTCCTTGTTGTAATTATAGAGGGCACCAATCAAGATAGGAGTAAGCAGTATGCACTTTTCCCTGGCAGGCCTTTTAACACTTGTAAGCTAGCAGCATGCATCTTCTGTAGCCTTTAGTGTTAACAAGGAGAGTTTTTGTTTTGAAATCAAAGTACTAAGCATTTTCTACTTGTACAGCTTTTAACATCTGTGACACGCAGAATGCTCCTCCTGTTCCCTTAGTGTTAACAATAGAGACCTTGGTATGACTTGTTGTTTTCTTTTTCAGCCTGAGTATTCTTCTTTCTATGTTAAATCGAAATCTAGTCAAGGCACTAAGCACTGTCTTTAGAGTTCTCATACCACCTATGTTACTACGGATCATGCCCTGTTATGTTCCTCTTTTGGCTCAGTATTCTCTGTGTGATGAAACTGATCTCAAGTGAAAGCATAAAGCATTTTACTTTGAGTACTTGCTCCATGATTGCAATCATGTTAATGCACTAGGCACTTTTCTTAGAAAATTTGTATGGTGAAATTAAATTATGTCAATGCACTAACTACGTTCTCTAGAATATTTGTTTTACTAAACCTATTATGGCTAAGCCAGTTGTCTTCCATTACTGGCTCTGTATGTATTGTGCAACGAAATTGACACCAAGTCAGGAGACTAAGGGGGTCATTCTGACCCTGGCGGTAAAATCCGCCAGGGCCAACGACAGCGGGAGCACCGCCAACAGGCTGGCGGTGCTCCCATGGGCATTCTGACCGCGGCGGTACAGCCGCGGTCAGAAATGGAAAACCGGCGGTGTACCGCCGGTTTCCCGCTGCACTGGGGAATCCTCCATGGCGGCGCAGCTTGCTGCGCCGCCATGGGGATTCCGACCCCCATACCGCCGTCCTGTTCCTGGCGGTTTTGGCCGCCGGGAACAGAATGGCGGTATGGGGTGTCGTGGGGCCCCTGGGGGCCCCTGCAGTGCCCATGCCAATGGCATGGGCACTGCAGGGGCCCCCGTAAGAGGGCCCCACAAAGATTTTCAGTGTCTGCCATGCAGACACTGAAAATCGCGACGGGTGCAACTGCACCCGTCGCACCCCTTCCACTCCGCCGGCTCCATTCGGAGCCGGCATCCTCATGGAAGGGTGTTTCCCGCTGGGCTGGCGGGCGGCCTTCTTGCGGTCGCCCGCCAGCCCAGCGGGAAACCCAGAATAGCCGCAACGGTCTTATGACCGCGCAGCGGTATTCTGGCGGTCCCCGCCAGGCCGGCGGCTTCTGCCGCTGGCCGGGGTCAGAATGACCCCCTAAGCATTGTTCTCTGAGTATTTGCTACAATAACACCGACAGGGTTTATGACTTACGTCTACTCTAGTAATCTGGTCTCGGTGCTGAGGAGTGTTAAGGTTTTATATGTAATGATGGACGATTGTACAGAGACACGCAAAGCGCTGTTGTCTATTTTAAGATGTTTTTAAACTGTGATTTTATAATTGTAAGTTTTAATTAACTGAAACATAAAGACTATTTACTTCATTAAAAAAAGAATTCTGAATATTAAGGCTGAACTCTAATTGCAATTGTATTTCATTGTATTATTGTATTTCTTTAATCTTCGAAGACAGTCCTTCAAGGAGAGAGTTTCATTTTTAATTTAACCATACACATTTTAAGGTAGTTTACCTAAAAACGTAGCACATGTCCGAACCTGGAAAGATATCTGTTAACAATTGAAAATCCCAAAGATCATTCAAATAACATCTTTCTGGGATAGCATCATATTTTGTTGTTATTAATTATAACATTTCTTATGTGTACCAGAGCTATTGTATTCTTTGGCCTTTTCTCTAGAGGAAGGCAGCGGTGGTCTGTTAGGTGACTTGAGATATGTTTGAGGCAGGGAATTTCCAGGATGAGTCTGGCAGAGGCATTTTGGAAATGCTGTGATTCTGTTAGGTTTTTCTGGGTGGTACTGGTGTAGAGGGCGTTGCCATAGTCGAGCCTGCTGGTAACCAGGGCATGGGTTACGATACCTGGAAAGATATCTGTCAACAATTGAAAATCCCAAAGATCATTCAAATAGCATCTTTCTGGAATAACATCATGCTTCATTGTTATTAATTACAACATTTCCTAGGTCTACCAGACTATAGTATTCTTTGGCCTTGATTATAGCTGGTTCTGATAACTGTGATCAGGCAATGATGAAAGTAGCAGATGGTGCAAAGTTCACTGCACATTATAATTACGAGGTGTGATAACCTCTGCACCTCTGTTAAATGCAGCAGGTGAAACCGTCTGAAATTTAAATGTGGAAAAAAGGCCCTTTAAATACCTGAACATGCAGAATTCGGTGTGGAAAGCACCCAAAACATTATGTTATTTTCCCTTTTTAGAGCAAAACCATTGATAGGCAGAATGTGTTCCACAGAAAAAATCCAAACCCAAAAGTATAGGATGTCTTAGGGTGCAATAACGTCTGGATGCCCCTTCGGTACATTGGTACTCAGGCATCTGTTGGGCAAATGATTCAGTTGGATCACTTGCTTACCTTTTATTTGTCTTCAGTGCGGTCTTGAAGGTGGACCCCTTTATAAATGTATTCATATCTGTTCAGGTTCAGTCCAGCATTTTTTCCAGGGGGAACTGCAGGCATACTGTAAACCTGCTTCAGGTTTTTTTAATCATACATTCGATAGGAGGATAATATGAATGACTGAAAGATAATTCCCACTTTGATTTTGCCGTGTTAGTTCAGGTGAGATTTATAATACAGTCCATTATTTTTTTCAGAAATGTGGTCTCTAGTTGGCAGTGGTATACACCCTTGTCCAAGTAGGGACCACAATCCTAGTCAGGGTGAATCACACACAATCCAAATTATCCTGTGCCCACTGTCTGGTAGATTGACACTGAACAGTCAGGCAATGTGTAAAGTATTTGTGCAATAATTCATACAGTAACACAGTGAAAAAAAAAAAAAAACTACACCACACAGGTTTAGAAAAATATAAGATATTTATGTGGTTAAATTAAGGTCAAAACGATAAAGGTTGAATAAGCACAAGTTCAAATATCACTTTTGCAAGATTAAAAAGAGGCTTAAATCTTAGAAATCAAGAGTTGCCTCATGTGTGCACAAGGTACCTGGTTTGCGTCAAAGGTATCACACACGAAGATGGCAGAGGAGGAGATGCATGGAAAAATAGGGTGTGTGTTGGAATTTCCAGCACAACACGGATGATTCTTTCCATTCTGCAAAGGGCATTGTGTCCATTTCCAGCGCGCAGGCTTGGTTCCTCTCTGCAATTCAGGAGTCTTCTGACGCCCTGGGACAATGCGTGGAAATCCTAGGTGTTGCGTCGATCCGGTACGTGATGGGTCGAATTTTCTGTTGTATGGCAGACACTGCATCAATTCTTCACTCAGGAAGTCGGACTTCACCATTCAGACTTGGCTGTGCATCGATCCGGTATGGCTGTGCATTGAATTTCTGGTCACAATGCAGGTGTCAATCTTCACTCAGGAAGTTGGGCTGGGTGTGTTGGAATTTTTTTGCTTTTGCAGGGTCATCCCCAATCTTTTTGCCGCCTGCCTCCTATTTTTCCTCCCCAGTTGCTGTTGGCTTTTCAACTCTGAGCACTTTAACACTTCTAACCAGTGCTATAGTGCATATGCTCTCGGTGTAAATTGTATTGTTGATTGGTTTATCCATGATTGGCATATTTGATTTACTACTAAGTCCGTAGTAAAGGGCACTAGAGGTACCAGGGCCTGTAACTCAAATGCTACTAGTGGGCCTGCAGCACTGATTGTGCCACCCACATAAGTAGCTCTGTACTCATGTCTCAGACCTGCCACTGCAGTGTCTGTGTGTACAGTTTCTAACTGTAAATTCGACTTGGCAAGTTTACCCACTTGCCAGGCCTAAAACGTTAATTTTCTTACATGTAAGGAACCCCTAGGGTAGGCCCTAGGGAGCCCCAAGGGCATGGTGCAGTGTATGGTTAAGGTAGGACATATAGTAATGTGTTTTATATGTCCTGACAGTGAAATATTGTTAAATTCGTTTTTCACTCTTGCAAGGCCTGTCCCTCTCACAGGTTAACATGGGGGCTACCTTTAAATCTGATTAGAGTGTAGATTCCCTTTGGGAGCAGATGGACCTGTGGAGTTTGGGGTCTCTGAGCTCACAATTTAAAAATACATCTTTTAGTAAAGTTGATTTTAAGATTGTGTGCTTGAAAATGCCACTTATAGAAAGTGGGCATTTTCTTCCTTATACCTTTTCTCTGACTCTGCCTGCTTGTGGAGTCCCTGTCTGGGTCAGTTTGACAGTTGGGCTGGTTGCACCTCACACTAGAAAGTGACACAAAGGGAGCCGAGGAGGGAGGCGAGGAGTTGTCACTTACACCTGAAAGGGCTGTGCCTGTCCGCACACAATGCAGTCTCCAACCCCCTGGTGAGTGTCTGGGGCCTGGCCTGGGCAAGGCAGGATTTCACATTCAAAGTTGGCTTTACTTTGAAGTAGGCCTACTTCAAAGGAGGATTTGGTATAAGAAAGACATCCAAAACCACAGACTTTAGAACACTTCTGGAAACCAAGAGGAACATCTGCCTAGAGAAGAGCTGAAGAGCTGAGGAAGAAGAGCTGCCCTGCCTGTGACTGTACTTTGTGGAGCTATCCTGCAGTTGCTGCATCTGCCAGAGTAAGAAGCCAAAGACTGGACTTTGTGTGCCTTCCATATTGAGTGGAACTCTCCAAGGGCTTGATTTAGAGCTTGCCTCCTGTTGTTTGAAGTCTCAGGGACAGCAAAGACTTCTCTCTGCGAGCACCTGGAGTCTCTGGAGAGACTCCTACTCTGCCCTGTGGTGCCCATCCAGTTCCTGGGACCATGAAAGCAGAAGCTGGCAGCCTAGAGGAGGAAACGCGACTGAAGAATGGATGCACAGAGCTTGAGAAATGACACCGAGCATCGCTGATGGAGGCTGGGAGATCGCAACCCGCGCTGTGTGGTTTTCGGATCATCGTGCAGCTGGATTTCCGATGCAAACACTGCTTGGTGTGTAAAAACAATGTAAGGCCTGCCTTGACCTGAGAGTGCTGACCGGATTGACGCATCGCTCTCCTGCGTAGAGACGAAACAACGCGCCCGACCCGACGAAAGGAGAAACGACGCAAGGTCTCGCTCTTGAGTGAAATCGACGCATCTCAAGCCCTTTTTGACTCACACTCGCCCATGCAGGATTATTTTTGATGCACCTAAGGTACATTTTCACGCTAACAGACTCTTTTTGCTTTTTAATTGATAACTCCACTTGTGTATTGTGTATATTTGTCGTTTTGGTCTTGTTTTGTTTAGATAAATATTTCCTATTTTTCTAAACCTGTGTTGTGTCATTTTGTGGTGTTTTCATTAAGTTACTGTGTGTGTTGGTACAAATACTTTACACCTAGCACTCTAAATATAAGCCTACTGCTCTGCCAAGCTATCAAGGGGGTAAGCAGGGGTTAGCTGAGGGTGTTTCTCTTTTACCCTGACTAGAGTGAGGGTCCTTGCTTGAACAGGGGGTAATTTGACTGTCAACCAAAGACCCCATTTGCAACACTGCGTCATTCCGGTTCGGCTCTACAGCGGTTTTCACATCACAGGGCAGGCTGTGCATCATTTCCAGCAGTCTGTGCATTGATTTTCAGCACACAAGGAGTTACCTTGAAGAGATGAAGTCTCTTTGGCTCTGAGATTTCAGAAACAGGAGGCAAGCTTGATCCAAGCCCTAGTGATGTCGCCTATTCATGCAACACAACTTTACTTGCCACCCTAATTTGTGTGATTTCTATGTAAATCTCTGCCTTTGTAGATCGGGACTTGAGTCAAACCCCACGTGTGGTTGCATGGAAACGCTCATGCACCAAGCATGGAATGCCCCATTGACACAAAATAACGCAAGGCAGTGCATTGCAAATAAGTGATGCTCAACAATTAAGTTTCACAATTATTTAGTCATGTTTGTAATTTGTGGGCAAATTGAATTTCCTTAATGGTTTCTAAATGTTATCACATTGTTTAAGAGAGGAGACGAAAGTTGTAACTGCAGTCATAGAGCAATGATGTTAGTTCTTTCCAATCACATGGGTGGCAGAAGTGACATACCAAGCCCTCAGGTCCCCTTATGATATCATAAGAAATAACATTAAATGTGCATTGACCTTAAAACCATCACATAAACTTGTTCTAACCGAGCCCTGGAGTCCGCTTACACCACAAGAAGTTACATCCCAGAAATGTAATCGAAAAACCTACATTAAAGGTAAGGTAATTAAGAAAAACCAAAGATCCTACTAACACGAATAGATAGCTTTTTAGTTGCTAAACATAGACTTGGATAAGGAATGCTCAGCTAAGGAGCATAGAATTTTAATAGAACTGCAATTCTAAAATATATACAATTCTGCTTCCTGGGCTTCAGCACCTTATGTTAAGCTTGGTGGCACATTTTGAAGAAATGCATAAATGTGATTAAAAATAAATTAACATCGGTAATTCTCCATGACATTCAAATATGGAGACATGCAGTAACCCTTAATAAAGAAGCTATTCAAACTCCATATTGGAAGGTAATAATTGTGGGATTCTTCTACAAGGCCATCATCCAACATGCAATTGACGACATGGTGATATCTATGACAGAAAGACTAAGGGGCATATTTATACTCTGGTTGCGCCGGAATTGCGTCGTTTTTTTTTACGCAAATCCGACGCAAAACTAACTCCATATTTATACTTTGGCGTTAGACCCGTCTAGCGCCAAAGATCTTGGAGTTTGCATCATTTTTTTGCGTGGACACCTTCCTTGCGTTAATGTTATGCAAGGTAGGCGTTCCCGTCTAAAAAATGACTCTGAGGCATGTGCGCCGTATTTATACTCCCGGGCAAAAATGACACCCGGGAGTGGGCGGGTCAAAAAAAATGACGTCCAGCCGCTTTAGCGTCATTTTTTTGTGCCTGGTCAGGGCAGGCGTTAAGGGACCTGTGGGCTCGGAAGGAGCCCAGAGGTACCCTCCCATGCCCCCAGGGACACCCCCTGCCACCCTTGCCCACCCCAGGAGGACACCCAAGGATGGAGGGACCCATCCCAGGGAACTTAAGGTAAGTTCAGGTAAGTTTTTTTTTTTTTTTTTTTTGTGGCATAGGGGGGCCTGATTTGTGCCCCCCTACATGCCACTATGCCCAATGGCCATGCCCAGGGGACATAAGTCCCCTGGGCATGGCCATTGGGCAAGGGGTAATGACTCCTGTCTTTGCTAAGACAGGAGTCATGTCAATGGAGGGTGGGAGTAAAAAAAAAATGGCGCAACTCGGGTTGAGGCAGATTTTTTGCCTCAGACCGACTTGCCCCATTTTTTGACACCCAAGCTCCATTTTCCCCTACGCCGGCACTGCCTGGTGTAAGTCATTTTTTTTTACGCACACCAGGCAGCTCCGCCGGCTAACGTCATTCCATAAATAAGGCGCCCGCATGGCGCTTTGGAATGGCGTTAGCTGACGTTAAATTTGTTGACGCACAACTGCGTTGGCGCAGTTGTGCGCCAAAAAGTATAAATACGGCCCTAAAGTTTTGTAAACAGATGGTCAGATCTAAGCCAAACCCAAATGTGTAGAATGTGGTGGCAGAAAACAGTACACCACATCTGCTTTGGGACCATTCAAAACAGTGTCATTTAGCAACAGAGATGAGTATTTGCATCTCCCGCCAGTCAATTATTTATTGAGTTCACAACATAAGTGAAGCGATCAAAGAAAGTGCTGGGTACCACTGAGTAGTTGTTCAGTCTTGTGGACGGGGTTTTGTAATCAATTTTGAAATGAGGAATAGCTCGATTTGATTTTGAGCTTGGAAGCTCGAGAGATAAACAACTCCAGTTTTGTTTGACATCCTGCTTCAAGAGTCTAATCAAAGAGACAGATTCCAATCGGTTGCAATGACGTTCAAAGAAAGGTACATTTATTTACCTTTTGCTTTCTCTGGGGAATGATGTTGAAAAACATATAATGGAAATGTTGAAACCTTTATGAAGGGAAGCTGGAAGCTGAGGAAGGGCACTTAAGGTATTTGTTTACTTCAGTTATGCTTCAAGTCAGACTGAATCTTGTCCAAACCATTGCAAATCCTTCGATATTGCTCTCTCAGCAAGCAATAATGCAATCATTTTTTTTCAGATGTGCACCTGCCCTGTTCTGCACACAATCTTTGTGTCTGAGAGTTTGATTACCCTGGATGATGCCGAGACCTTGATATTTAAGTTTTGTCTCAGCTCTTTTCTCACTTGTTTTGGCAATAACAACATTTCTGCTACCTTGGATTTGTTCTTTCAATCTAATGTTGTATGTAAGTGGTATTCTACAGCTCAATGCTTACCAAACGGTAGTGGAGCACTGTACAGAGTCAATTATCCACTGATTGCATTTTGGGGTCTCTTCATCAATTTTTGAAGTGCCATCATTTCAGGTTGATATACAGCTTCCCTGTGTTTCCCTGAGTTTACTCCTCTAAACACAGCTAATCATAATTCCAATTGCCTAGTCTTCGGTATCAGATGATAGAAGCACATTACTCCAATCCGGATCACTTGTACATGATTTCAGAATTTATTCCAACTTATCTCTATAATTCATAAAATACTTCCTGGTTGGGCAACAAACTACCTGGCACAAAAATAATTGTTATTTCTGTAGGTTCCTGTTCAGATATTTAAGAACCTTAAGTGATATGAAAGTTTGGAATTCCATAAATTTCATAACTTCCCTCCCAACTCTGCATGAGAACATGTAAATCACTATAATCCGTGCATAAGTAGCTAGTCGGTTAGTATGTTGTTCAGTGCGTATCTGTATAGGCATTTTTTCTAACTCTGCTGGGGTGCCTAATTATCTGAACTGTATTTTATTCATTTAAACGCATTGTACTGTAACACCATATTTGTACATTTGACTCTACTATCTTGAAATTTCCATGCACCTAGGTAAAACACTCTGCTGTCCAGCTAGACTGGTCTACACTATATACAACTTTAAATCAATACATAAGTGGTTCTCTGCCATGTAGCAGAACCCTCTGTGAGATTTTAGAGAAATTGAGTCTCATAGAGGGACCATTTGTATGGGATTGTGCTCCATTCAGGAAGGAGTACCAGCGCAGCCTGGTGGCCACATTTTGCCTGTTGTTCCCTGTGAGACCACTTTTAGCGATGAAGGTGATCGGGTCTGCTGTTTGCATCAACCGTTGAAATATAAACTATGACATAATGATTATGGCGGTCATTCTGACCGCGGCGGTCGGCGGTCGCCGCCCGCCAAGCGGTTCCCGCCGAAAGACCGCGGCGGTCATTCCGGCTTTCCCGCTGGGCCGGCGGGCGACCGCCAGAAGACCGCCGGCCGGCCCAGCGGGACAGCCCCTTCAACAATGAAGCCGGCTCAGAATGGAGCCGGCGGAGTTGAAGGGGTGCGACGGGTGCAGTCGACCACGTGGCATGGGCAGTGCAGGTGCCCCCAGGGGCCCCACGGCACCCGTTCCCGCCATCCAGGTTCCGGCGGTGGACACCGCCAGAAACAGGCTGGCGGTAAGGGGGTCGGAATCCCCATGGCGGTGCTGCAAGCAGCGCCGCCATGGCGGGTTCCCTGGGCCAGCGGGAAACCGGCGGGAAACCGCCGGCTCCCCTTTTCCGACCGCGGCTTTACTGCCGCGGTCAGAATCACCAAGGAAGCACCGCCAGCCTGTTGGCGGTGCTTCCGCCGCACTCCGCCATGGCGGTCATGGACCACCAAGGTCAGAATGACCCCCTATGTCTTGAACAGATACGTTCCTTATATCTTTGCCAGTCCATCTCTCAGATTTCTCAATGTCGCTTTTGGTAACTCACTTTTCCTCTATCCCAAACTCCATCATGGGAATCCACTGCTCCTGACTACACCAGGCTGGTATCGGATTTTTTTGCTATAGTACCTGGGTGTAAATCTAACAGGCACCATGTTGGTATTTCAGTCCCTAAGGGAGAATGGCCTTTGAGGTGAAGGGCTTATTTCTGTGCCCTTTTCTCAGTCGCCTGTGAACCTTCCCATCTGGTGGAATCCCTACCACATAGAAGGACAGCTGCTTAATGCAAAACAGCGCATAGTGCACAGGTGATACACATCTCAATGCTCCTGGTTCTGATTGGATAAAGGATGTAGCTGCTGTCATGCTGTTGCAGGTGAGCTCACTCTGTGGCTTTCTGACTTCAAGATCACGTTGCTATATCACTTACTCCTTTTTACACTCCCAGATTGCATGTACTGTATTTGCCTTAATGGCAGGTGTGCATTTTGTGGCAATATCTGCAAAGCCATTGCTATGTTTACTGGTTCTAGGTGATACACACATCTGTGTTCAGGAGGGTTTTAGTCTAGAGCATTTGGCATGGCATCTGTATAGTGTCTGTTGACACCTGTGGAGGGGGACACTGGTTATAACGTCTTGGGCTTCTCCGACAGGCAACCGCTTTAGACATTTTATCAGGATGCATATCTTGACTCTCAAATGAGAGCGTCCATAAAATGGAGTAATTGCAATTCACAGCAACTTCAAATTTCGAATTTACTGTAATTTCCTGGCACACCACTTTTCCTTGAGTAGGGTTGTTTACAGAGTTGTTTTTGTATCACGTCTGGAATAGAAGCAATGAATTTAATTAGATGCCTGGGAGTTTAGGTGTCAAAGAGAGAGAGAGGTGATGTAATGAAGACTTTGAAAGCCACTTTTCACTCTCTTAGCACATCTCCTTTCAAACATAAAGGACTACCATGACCCTGTTTAAAGCAATTATAGAGTGCTGGTTAAAATAAGCCAAAGAGTTATCCACCAGTACAGGTAACAGAGGAGTGCATTGTAGGTATATTGGCTGCTGCAACCTAGCACCCCTGTATCATGCTTCATTTTAATCTCAGATTGGAAACAGGAGAGCAGATTGCACCACACACTCGGAAAGCAGTATTCACTAAGGATTAAGCCAGCTGCAAGTCCATTCACCACTCCTGTTGACCAAACAACTGAAAATGCTACGGTGCCAACACGCATCACTTTTGCATATGTGTTATGTGGAGCAAAGGGACTTTACCATGTATACCCAGATATGCACAAATACAGCATTTCGGTGATCTATAATGCATCGTATGCCCATAGCCTATAATGCCCACAGCAACAAATGTCCAAGTGTTGCCTCATGAATGGAAGAATGAATTGCACTTGTAGAGAGGACTGATACCCAGAAGGGTGTCCTGGCACTGTTGGATCAGATTGATACACCTAACAGATAGGAGAACTGAGATAGAATGTTTTGAGTTGCATTGTGAAGGATGAGCAATTTTCAAGCCTGTTAAGTTTGAAAAGGAGAGATTGAGTATCATTGGTGGGCTGTAGGAAATTAGAAAGAGCAGCTACCAAGATAAATAAATACTATCAGAGACAGAGTAAAAGGATTAACAGAGGAGGAGCAAAGTGAGCCACAAGGGATAAAGGGCTGAATGTTTTATTATTTTTTGTTTTGTTATGTTACGCTATGTAATTATAAGGAATTTTTAGAGCATGATAAATGCACAGCAAGGTTTCCTTATGGTAAAAGGAAAGCGAAAAATGCAATACAGTGGAACAAAGAGAAGAAGACAGATTACAGAAAGAGGAATGTCTTAACTTTCTTTCTAAAGGTAGGGGTACAGGAGATTGATTTCTGAGACAGAGAAAGGGAATTCCAGAATTTGGAGGCAAAAAATCAGAAGGAATGACCACTCATGCATGTGTTACTGATATCGATTTAGTAGTGGAAGACCAAAGATTAGAAGCAAGTAGGTAAGGCAGAAATCTGTTCCTCGGCTAACTGGAACCATTGTTATTGAAGCCTTTGCACACAAAGTAAAGGTCCTTGAACTTCAGACTCTGTTTGATGAGCAATAAGTGGAGGTGTTTCAGATGGGATGAGACAAGAAGTAGAAGGGAGATTCAGGATGAGTCTTGCTCCAGAGATTTGGATACTCTGAAGACAGTGAAGCTACCGTGGGAGACAAAGGTAGATGGATTTACCATAGTCAAGACAAGAATGATAGCGTGAATAATAGTTTCCCGAGTAGAGGGAGGAACAGCGTGGATGACCGTCCTCAGTATTCTAAAGAGAGCAGTGCAAGGCAGAGACATGATTGATCTGAGGAGCAAGGGAAAGATAGTGATCAGTGAGGATCTCAAAGTTCTTAAATGAGGCAACTGGTGATTGAGAGTGAACTAATTCTGTAGGCCACCATTCCAACGAACAAAGCATGGGTTTCTGGCTGAATACAAGAACTTCGTTTTCTCTCCTTTCAATTCAGGACAGCTGTTCTGCATCCAGAGTGCGACGGTGCTTATGCAAGGTCAAAAGTTAGATTGAGCAAAATTAGGGATTTTATAGATAGAAGTGATTATCTGACTGTTATCAGCATAAGATAATTTATTCATATTGAATGAATGGATAGGTTCACAAGTGGTCACATACAAACACTGAACAAGCATTGAATACAGAGGAGGGGTTGTTCAAGGAGAATCCCTTAGGGACACCACAAATAAGGCAGGAAATAGAAGATCTGAAGGTAGAACAACTTATTGCTGTGGAATAAAAGAAGAGGCAGATCTATTTGAGGGCAGGATTACTGTTGCCTACGTTGTATAGTTGTTCAGAGAGGTCTAATAGTACTAAATCTGATAGAATTTGGTGATCATCAGTGACCAAAGCTGAGGCAGTTTTGGCACTCTAGTTGAGACAAAAACCTGACTCAGAATAGTAGAGCAGGCAGTGTTTTTCCAAATAAGAAGAGAGGTGCATATGGATAGCGTTTATAGCATTTAGAGTACTTCAGTCAGAAAGGGAAGGAGAAAAACAAGGCAATACTTAGCAAGGACTTTAGGGTTATCAGAGGCCTTCTGAAGCAGTGGAGGTGGACAGGAAGGTGGCAGAGATCTGTGAAGCAACAGCAATAGTTTACAGGACAACGGCAGGAATTCTGATTTGGTGTGGATCCACAAGGGAGTCAAATTTAGCAGTCTTGATAAAGGAGATAATCTCATCCTTAAGCAAAGTGTGGAATTCAGAGAGTGAGGTATTTCCTATTGGAGCAAGCTGTTACCTACAGATGGCCCTGACGAGGGAATTGAGAAGAGAGTCCAGGGGCGGCTTGGGAGGAAAACCACCATGGATGGACAAAATTGTATTTGAAAAAGATAAGAGATAGTAGCATAGGTCCTGGGAAGGCAGGATAGGAGAGCTGCAGAATGATGAGAATGAAGGCCTTTTACAATAGAGAACATTTTGCAGGAGTATCATGCAGTGATGTCAAATCTGTATTTGAAATAAGCAGTATAGGTGGGTTTTATCAAATCGGTTGAATCAAATTTGTTCTTAGCATACCTACCTGTTTCTTGAATTGTGAAGGTCCCAATAGCAGAGGGCTGTAGATATTGAGTGTATAGTGGTGGACAGTCAATCAAAGTATTTGAGATGATTTTCAATAGGAATGTAAAGATGAACCTCAAAGATGAGGTTAACAGACACATTCTGAATCATCTGGAGGAAAGGCAGGAGGTTTCAGTTGATTTGAATTCCAATAGTCTAACAAGAATAGGATGAGATCCTCTAGAATAGTTTCCCTCAAGAAACAATAAAGGAAGGAAACGATTTTCCAGAGCATAGGAGATAGAGAAAACAAGTGGATGAGAAGCAGCCAACCTGATTAGAGAAGCAGAAGTAAGAATCACTGAGAAAAAAAACTCAAGATTTTAACTGATGTGACAGGGACCAGAGCAAGGCTGAGCTAAGGGTGGCCACTAAGAAGACGTGTAGGTGAAGAGTGGGCACCCATAAAGGGGATCTCTGTTTTGTCACCCTAGAGTTTGAGATTATTATTCCACCTCCCTTGTAACATCAGGTAATCAAGGTCACCACTGAAGGTAAGGTCTGAGATATCTACAGCACATTTAGGAAGAAAGTGGACATTCAAAGACAAATGTTTAACTCTAAATGAAAGTGCTGACCCAAAATGACTGGAGTTAGGTGGGGAAGTTATAGTTTTATATCAAGACATTTATATCACAGTTCTTGGCATTGAACCTAACTTGTGGTCTTGGCTGAGCCTGGGTGAATATTTCCAGATGGAAATTGTTTTGGTACTTCTTCGGTGTTTACTGCCATTGGTGTGCACTATGCACCCATTTGTACTCCAAAGATGGGAGGTATATTACTGAAAGGCAGCAAACTAGACTACTCACCTAGTTCTCGGTGTGCACCACTAGAACATCTCCCATCTACTGATTAGGCAGAAAGGGAGCTGATTTGGCTGACTCTGGGGTATTCCTAGCTGACCTACAGTCTGCTAAAAAAATGTCAAAACCATTGTGAAGTCGTAAACGTAGATGTTTGGTCTAAGTTTAGACTAAACATCCAAGTTTACCTTTGAGAATCGGGCCCTAAATGTTTAATTAAAGTTATCCTGACTAGAGGTCTTAATTCTTAAATGTAAAGTGTTATTTCTTTGCAGGTGTGTTCCAAGGCTTCTGTAGATAGAGGAAAGGTGTATAGCTTGTGTATTAGATTCACTGGTATTAAGGAGAAAATCTTGGAATGAGACATGAAGATTTAATAAGAAGCTGAAGTTTCCTATTTATTGTGTACCAGGAACATGAACATACAAGGTTGTAGAGACTGTTTGAGTTCCGTGGGATGAGAAATCTAGGTGATATTCCAAATTACGAGACAGATGAGAAACTCAACAGTCCCTGAAAGGGATGGGAAAATCCTACGAATGCTCAAGTTTCAGTTTGTTCGTGTTAATGCTGACACTGTTAGATGTGGGGATAGAATTCTCTTAGACTTTGTGGGGTACAGACCTCTCTGCTTCTTGTATTCTTGCAATTGTGAAGCTTTATGCTGAAAACGAATTCCTATTTGGAAGACTTCAACTGAAGTCTTCACCATGCTGCCACCTTCTCGCATTCCCAAATTGCCCTAAGCAACCCTCCACCCATCCTTAAGCTATTTTCCAGCCATCCTTAAGATTTATTTCTGAACCATCATCATTCCGTACTTAGAACTCTGATTATATGTTTTAGAAATATTTCATGTTCAAGAGAGAGAACAGGAGTTTATTTATGGAACACCTCTTTCTAATTCTCAGTTTCTGTATTGCTCTGTGCCTTAATCTATTGAGACTGAACTGATTGAAATATTTCAGCTTGTCAGCTGTAATCCTGTTTTTTAAAAATATTTTCATGACATGCATGTATATTTGATTGATTTTTGATTTGGGAATAAATCAACTTAACTTCAATCATTGATTCTTGGTCTTCACAAGCCGTCTGGACTACGGAAACACCCTATACGCAGGGACCACCGCAAAGCTACAGAAACATCTTCAACGCATACAGAACGCCTCCGCACGCCTCATCCTCGACATCCCGTGCCACAGCCACATATCCGCCCACCTGAAACACCTGCACTGGCTCCCCATCAACAAGAGGATCACCTTCAGGCTCCTCACCGACGCACACAAAGCTCTCCACAACATGGGCCCCGAATACCTCAACAGCCGCCTCTCGTTCTACACGCCCACCCGTCAGCTTCGATCAGCCAGCCTCGCCTTCGCCACCGTCCCACGTATCCGCAGAACCACCGCAGGAGGTAAATCCTTCACCTACCTGGCAGCCAAAGCATGGAACTCCCTCCCCGCACACCTAAGAACTACCCAGGACCATCTCGCCTTCAGGAAGCGCCTCAAGACATGGCTTTTTGAGCAGCAGTAACCCACCCCCCCCTCCCCAGCGCCTTGAGACCCTCTCGGGTGAGTAGTGCGCTCTATAAATGCATTGATTGATTGATTGATTGATTGTGGGCCCAAATGGGCTTCATGGAAATTTGAATTGTTTATTATTGAAACTCTCTTGTGCATCTCTATCAAAGTAAAAAGGTCCAGTAGACTAGAGTGTAAAGTCACGCTCCTGTGCGCCATCAGCTGTGTGGCAAACAGGGGCAGTGCACCTGGGCCCAGATTTGCTTACAATTGTGTGTCTTAGGTTGCCTTGTATGATGGAATGGCAAAGCAGGGGCTTAGTATATCTGGGCCAAAAGTATCCAACTGGTTTACCTCTCCCCTTAAGAGTGACTCTTCATTTAAGCACAGCCTCTTATATAACTTGCTGAATATTTAAATCTTTCTGAGTTAGCCATATCAACTTTAAATTCAGAAACCTTTTCGTATTTTGCTCAATGTATCAAACACAGAAGAAAGAACATCACCAAAAAAATATAGTTATATATATTGTCCTGTTTAATAGCAAAAACGAGACGATGTTTATGGATCATAGTTCAGTCAATGGCAGCCTAATCCAACACAATTGGAAATAATTCAGCTTGCAGAGACAAGGGCTGCTCTGTGCCGTCATTTCTACCTTCTTAGATTTTAACGGGTTGATTGGTTCGGGTTTACCTAGCCATTTGATACGTTTTTCAAGACCAAAGGCTAAGATTAAGAGGCTTTAAAAAAAAATAGAATTTGTTGAGCGTATGGAACATTTTGGCAGGAAAAAGAGAGCGAACCACAAGGTCACGTTTTAATGTATACATTGATAGAAAAAAATCAAAATTTAAATATGTCTTTATGGTAAATGGTAACTGACGAGAGCATACCCAAGAAAGTGACACGATTCTGGAGTCAAGTTTGAAGCTATTTTATCAGTTCTTCTTTTCAAAGAATGGTGTCAACAATGACCTTATTTGCTTTGCCATGTCATTACCACATCTCAAAATGGTCATAACGTGCTGAAGTAAGATGGAATAAAGGAGTTACTGTCTGAATATTATTTCTATATCATGATATTCTTGAAGAAGAGATTCGTGATACGACTTCATATTTCAAAATTGAAACAGTGGTTGAGCAAACAGTGTCAAGATGGGGAATAGAATAAAGAGTGGGAAGCAGTGCTTAATTTGTGCTTGTTGTTTCCGGGACTGAGCACCGGCACTTATTTTTGAAGGCCGGCGCTTAGTCTTCTGCCCCAAGCGTCACAATGGGAGAAAGCGGAAAGCTGCAAAAGTGAGCTGAAGGGGCAGGGAGTGGCTTTAAGTGGTTTGAAGAGGCCTGAGATGGCTTCAGGATTAAACTGCCTCAGTATTCCGTGTTCACACATTTAATTGCAGCAGACGCATGTTTGCAAGTAGGGCTTTGAGCAACGGCATGTTTTTATTTACAAATTAAGCACTGGTGGGAAGGAAGTTGCCCTTGGTGTTAATGCATTTGGTTTAGAATGATCAACTCACAGAACAAACAAGCAAATTCATCACAGGTTTTTTATTCCGAATTATTGGCTTTGCCAATGCTTGCTGGCACTAGCATGCAAATGCATGGGTCAAAACACACGCTCACACATGGCTGTCAAACTTGGGTTTTCTGTTACAGTAAATTGATTCCAAGGTGGCCATTGATGTAGATGCATGTGTCATGATGCATGCATGTACGCCAGTTGAGACATGCCCAGACATGCATGGTGACACACATACATGAAGAGTGACAAAAGAAAGCAAGAGGTCTGGCACAACTTTGCCACTACTGGGCTTTAAAAAAAAGGAAAAAGTCACATGGTCAGAGTGATGGGAAGCAGGACACATGGCATCATGGAGGGGGAAGGAGGGAAAATAGAACATGGAGAAATATTGAGGAAACAAAATCGGGCAGACCTGCAAAACACAAGCATGCTCATGGAGTGTAGAAAAACAAAAATGAAAAGAGTTACATCATGTATGATGTGAATACAACTAATTTAATCAGACTGCTGTGAAACCAAAAAGCACCTGGGTAGGGCAATCAAAAATATAGGGAGGGAAGTCACTGAATCAAGAGTGGACAACCGAGGCAGACAATAAAGCCATCCCATCATGAGCAAGGAACTGCTCCAAAGCCCAGTTATAGTAATGTTGTGTAATGGAAACAGTAGCTATGCCTACACACAGATAAAGCTTTCTATAGCAGAGACCTAAAAAATACAGAGGTGGGGTCAGTTTTATCAATTGCACATAGTCAGGCCAAAGGAAGTTTGCAGCTGTATGCACAACGTCCAATCAATTGCCTGGTGTAGCAAAGAGCTGACAAAATGTCATTATTTAAAAAAAGAATTAGAGGGCAGGAATATAGCATTCCTGATCAAGTTCAGTGGTGTCCTATCAGGAATCAGTTGTCACATAAAATTACATGAATGTTCACTATAGTTTTCAATAATTTCCGAGTTGCTAGAGGGGCCTAGATGGTGATCTTGACTCGGCAGAAAGAAATAAAGATGAATTCACTGAGGGTCATCTTTACTATAAATGTTTGAAAGGATGCTATATCCGCAGAAAAAAATGGGACTAGGAAACCCTCACACAGTACTCACAGGAATTCACATAGAAAATTGAGAAGAGTTGTCACAGATTTATTGTCATATCAAGAAATATGGAAAGGTGTGTATATTTGGTACTGTGTCGTAATTTCTAACATAAAAGGAAGGTTGTTTTGGAATAGCTGTCATTGAAAGCTTTACCAGCAGTCTAGAAAAACACCTGTGTCTCATTAAAACACTCACTGTAAAAAAGCAGATCTTTAAATTGTGCTGGAGAAAACGTAATGACTGCACATGACTCCACAGCAACAACCTACACACTCATGTACCTTCCAGAATCCGTGAGGTGGGCCCAACAGAAGGTAATATTGCCACTGACCAACAGAGCTTAACTACCTGAGGTAGGCACTACATATAATTTGGGGACACATGTACGAAATACAGGTTTTGCGACTCGCAAACTGCGAGTCAGAGAGACTCGCAATATACGACTTGCAAAATCTTATGTACAACAGTGTCAATGACACTTTGCGATTCGCAAGGGGGTCGCAAATGACCCCATTGGGAATGGCCGCCCTCACAGGGATGGTGGCCTGCTGGAGACAGCAGACCACCATGTCTGTGACTGCTTTTAAATAAAGCAGTTTTTTTTTTGTTTTTTAAGTGCAGCCCGTTTTCCTTAAAGGAAAACGAGATGCATTTCAAAAACAAAAAATGAAAAGTTTTTTTTTCATTTTTTCGACCACTGCCCGCTCTGAAAAAAATGTTTTCGCTGCCATTCACAAAGGGGAAGGGGTCCCATGGGGACCCCTTCCCCTTTGTGAATAACTTAGCACCCGTTTTGAACTGGTGCTAACTACAATTGTTTTAAAACAATCATATATGGGACTGCGACTCGCAATTAGTAAGGGAACACCCCTTCCTAATTGCGACTCGCAAACCCTTTTTGCAATTCGGTAAATAGATTACCGAATCGCAAAAATGGGTCTGTACATCCCAAATTGCATTTTGCACGTCGCAAACGGCCCGATTCGCCGTTTGCGACGTGCAAAATGCTTTGTACATGTGGCCCTTAGTGCTTAGCAAGAGACACCATGAAGCTATATCATTCGAAGTGAAACTCAACTCTTCCGTGCTATGTGGTACTGCATCTTTGATTCCATGAAGAGACATAGGGCACACACTCCATACACCACAGCCATCCATTTGAAAGTCAGCTTGGTAGGGCAGTAGCTAAAGACACTCATACTCCTTGTGATTTTTTCTTCACCATTTTGTGTATTCTGTATGAAACACAAGTCTTCAGAGGGACGGGTTAGTAGCATTTGAAGTTTTCCCCTCTGAAAAGAGGCCTTAGACTTTTCGTACATCACCATAAATGTGCTATTAATTTGATTGTAGCCTTCCTTTTACCAAAAAGCACTCCTAGCTCTAAAATACACTGTGCATATCATCCCCGGATACTCTTATGCCTCTATTACAAGTTTGCCAGATTCTGGTGCAGGGAAATCAGTGTCAGAACAAAATAATTCTGACCTGTATACCTACAACAAAATAAGCAAGTACAAGATATGTCCCACCAATTGAATAATAGCAATATCAGGAGTACTGGGTTCTTTCCTTCAGGTTTTTGCGTCGATTCTGGGGGCAATCTTGAAATGTTCCACCTGTTAAGAGCAGGTGGAAATTTTCAGGAGGAGGGCTGGTGGCATTTAAGGGTGGAGGGGGGTCATCAGATTGAAAAACAAGACATGGTAAGATTAGGCTGGGTGAGTATTGTACGTCCGCCCCCGATGGTGCTGCCAGGGTCAAGCAGGGAGCAGGCTGTGCCCCTCCCTGCAGTTCCTGAACGTGTAGCATTTTCTAGTGCACCACTGTACCTGGGAAAACTAGGCCCAGGTTTGCTGGGCCAGGAATTACCAGTTCTGGAGACCCTAGTCAACCTGTAATAGCCTTGGGCATATCTCCCCATCGTAGTTAATGCTCCAGGTGGAATACTACCTCTCATAATAAGCACTTTTAAGTAGTTCTGTTCCCTAGCATGATATTGCCTTTTGTTCAGCTGTGTGCAGAAACTGAGACAGAAATAATGTCAACTAATAAATGCTTCCACAATAGCACATTATGTGATAAAGTGATGGATAAAATACCATGGACCACATCCTGACCAAATGAACTATTGAAAGAGCAACTGGCTAACTAAAAAAATGCACTTAATGTTCAGTTTGTCCTTGGCTAGAAGAAGACCTGTCACAGGTATGCATCGTGCTGCGTAATGTGGCACTCTGTCAACCTACACACACAAAGGACCAGATTGCAAGTCTGACGGTCTGACAGCAAAAAAGACCTTTGTCTCTGTCAGGATCTCTGATCCCTACGGGCTGATGGTGGTCTTGGTTGTAATCAGCCAGGGTGGCGCTGAAGTCAGTGCCACCCTGCTGACCATGTTCACCATCAAGGCGGTTCAACTGCCCTGAAAAGGACAAGTGCTTGGGGCCACATTGTCGTGGGGAGTGCAGGGGCCCTCTCCCCAACACTGTCAGAATGCACACTGTCTGCTCAGCAGACAGTTCATATTCCAAGGGTGCTAAGGAGGCCCCCTGTGAGACGCCATTGGACTCGGCTTAATGTGGAGCAGAGTCCAATGCCGTTGCATGTTTTCCACTGGGCTAACCAATGGAAACCTTGGTTTCCACCAGTCAGCCCAGTGGAAATATCCTAATAGGGCAGGTGGGGAAACCACCAGCTCTGCAGCGGCCTCCTCACCATTTGCCTGGTGGTCGGGTTTTCGATCTCCAAACTCATAATCAGGCCCTTAAACATGGCCCTAGTCTTATGACTAGGATCAGAGTTCACCTTCAAGTGCAGTCATTAATTTGGTTACATTAAACAACACAAACTTTAGTGCAGCAATGGGAATATCTAAATCTGTAAATAGTACTTCAGTACACATGCACTGTCAGTGACCTGACCAAAGAAGGCATGAAATAACTGAATTTGGATGATAAATTCAAAGATGTTCTAAACAGGGGCTCCCAAAATACATTTGCCTAGGGCCCCCAAAGCGAGCTAACTTGATCCCGCCAAAAATCAGAGTTTAAAGTCACGCTATTACAATATGTGGATGATATTGTTCTGTTAGACCACTCCAGAATTGGGCTTCAAAAAACATTAACTGCCCTGCATACATAACTGCAACGAAACAAACAAAATGAAAACAACTGTATGGAAGACTAAAGTAATAACCTTTGATGGGACGCCTAAAAAACAGTGCAGCAGAATCATACAACTACTTAGGAGTTTAGCTGACCATGAATGGAAATTCTAAAATCCACTTCTGCCATCTCAAATTTAAGGTCGAATTGATAATCGCAAGAGTATGCCAACTTAATACTTTATTAGAAAGCCCTTCCTCAATCCCGATATGGCGAGTGAATAGGGTATCTCTTCTACCGGCATTAAATTATGGTGATGAAGCCTTCCCGGGGCAGTTCACTACAATAGTGGAAAACTACAAGTATAGGCTTATAAGAGAGTGTTTAGGTTACCTCAATAATGCAGGAGGTTTCCTGATCAGATTGGAAGTTGGCCTGGAAGGACAGAAATGGGCCAACATGCGCACTATTTAAAAATATTATTACAGAATCATCAAGGCCCCACCCAAAACATTGAAAGCAGCTCTACGTCCAATCTTTGACTAGAAAATGAACACTTGGTCATAATACTTATCCAAAGTGCTTGGAATCCTTCAATTACATCAGAAGTAATTATGTAAACTGGTGCTTTCTCACACCTCACTTAAAACTATACTGGAAAAGCAGATAAACATTCTTCCCATGACAAGTGATCTGGCAAAACTGGACACAACACCAGTAACAGCGGCAGTGGCATTACCCTATGACAAATGCCCACAGCTTCTGACGCCACAGCCGCATTTAAAGTATGGAATTGGGAATGCCTGCCTGACACAAATCATGGCAGCAAGCTTGCTGCTTCTTCAGATCAAAGACACAAACCCAAAATGGAACTCCTGGTCTATGACTGTGAACTGTAGCTTTGTGGCTATCAAACCGAGTCCTTCAACCACCTGTTTTGCTGCTGTCCGGTATTGCTGAACATGTGTCGCACTTTGCTAAAAACCCCGACAAAGTGGTTGTCAACAGTCATGCCATTACATAAACAGATGCCCTGACAACTATCATGGTAGACATCAATGATTATGTGGCCAGCCATTACAATTCCTAATACACACAATTCTATGCCAGCACACGTTGCCTCTTGTGCTACAAGCAAGTCATTCTCATTGCACAACATTCCAACAGACATGATGTCACCAGACATTCTCCAATTAGATCATATCATTGGTCAGGCAAAACCATATTTCATAGAATTCCACACTTCGGACTGACTCACACCAAACCCTAGATTGGTACACATGATGCACAAGATGACACCTACCGGCTGAACCATGGTCTTCAAATCAGGCCACCTCACCAACGGTATAGGAAGGAGGTCCACCTGCAAGACATGAATGGGAAAAAATTGCTTAGTGCAATTTGCACATATCAGTTAATGGACGACATTTTTCACTGTCAAACTTGTTAGGCTGAGTGAGCAAGTCATTCTAGTGGTAGATCAGAGCAACTGACAAACATCTATGATCAGTCAATCACACATAGTCTCGTAATGTAGATCCATGCACCTACAAACCATTACTCTCCCTGACACTCCTGTGGTGCATCTCACTGCACCATTTATATATGGCATTATCATGCAGGTGTTTGTTAGCTCTAGACCTCCATGACCATTTGTGACTGCAAGACATGCATGCGATGGTTGTTGCAGTGGCTATCCCATTAAGACACCCACAGCATTCCAGCCTTCCCCAGATGTTGTAGACATCTATCTCATTGTCACAGCAAACTGACAAACAACTGCCTATGGGTTGTGTGGTTATTCCAAAGTGTTGAAGAATGCTGTGATACATCCTTGTGTGAAGTAAGTAATATGTGTGTGCCATCACAAGGCACACACATGATCAATAATGCTATGGGAGTTTACTCATGTGAAAATAGTTGTATGTACCTGAACATTGACTGACTGAAATCATGGATGTATTGCCAATAGTGTGTGGCCAGCCATTATTGGCATGGTATTCCATTATTTGTCCAGGGAGAGATAAGAACATGGAAATAGACATATGCCTCAACACAGACACACTTGCTCTGTGGTCCAAGGATGCATTTGTTGGAGCAGGTTACTGAGTAATGTGCCAGTGATGGAACAGATGAAGGGCAGCCCTATACTGTTAGTGAGAAGTGGCAGGCATGTGGAACTAACTGAGCACATGTGTGTGTGGTAATAGACATAGTTTAGGGTGTATGTAATACACAATATACAGGAAGAGGAAAGTGCTAGTAGTCTGGACCCAATGCATGGTCAAGCTCCCTTACATGGCCTTGGCCAATGATACAAAGGGGCCAATTGAACAACAGTGGTGCAGCACCAAGTGCATCACTACAGTCCTTGTGGCCCTCAGTGCACCCCTTACCCCGCCATGTGTGCGCCTAATGAGAATTAAGGCACAGCTGATGCAGGTAAAGTCCAACTGCATCTATTTATGCTTCGGTAAATGATGTACTCAGCAGGAGTTGCAAGACAACAGATCATCATGACTTCTGCTCAGAACATATGGGCCCATCACATATATTTATATGCCCCCATATCACATCTGCTCTCAGCAGTCATTCAGAGTACAGGAAATTTGGAAGTTAGGTATTTCAAATTTTTCCGAATGGCTTATGCATTTGCCTGCCAAACAGCTTTTGGGATGCCCTCCCATTCATGTTGCATGGTGCAGGCCTCATTTTGTGCTGCTCAATACCGAGCAGCATGCATCACAACACTTTGTAATGGTTGTGAAGGGAAAATGGTACATCTGCCCTGCCTTGGCTTCAGTATTGTACATTTGAAAGGCATGCCTAAGGTGGTGCTGGGGCTCTTCATACAAGTAGCATACTACATATCCAGATCCACAACCATGACATGCAGAACTCAACCATACCTGCAACTGTCATGCACATGCAAAAAAAGGACTTTGTATGGAAATGGGATACTTACCAAGTGCTCCACCAATCTCAATAACCAGATGATCCAGCAGAGCTTGCTCCCTTGTAACGAGGTCTGCCCAGCGATGCTTCAGTTGGTGGTTGTTCCTTCCTGTCCCACCACAGCATCCTTGCATCATGGGGAGGTAGTGCTGTACTAGCCATATGAAACCCCACAGCTCATCGCCCGACATCCCGGCCATCCTCCCTTTACCTGACATACCGGAAGGCAAATGCAGTTCACCAAAAAGAAAAGAACTACTCAACAACTATACTACCGCAGGCGAACACCCCACAATACACAGACAGTAACAGAACACTTACAATACAAAAGACAGGTTTAAAGACAAATAAAACAAAACAGCTACAGGACGCAGCACAATAAACGTTCCAAACGCTCTATACACTCCAAAACTCCTACAGCACCAGCTCCACACACCTCACAAAGTCAGAGATAATAAGGCTGTGAAGGGAAAGTGGACTCACTGTGCCATGTTTACAGGCAGGATATCCTGTTTCATCACTTCCTGGGCCTGTGTATCACGTTTCCAGTCATGCACCGGTTTTGTTACGCCTGTCGGTCAGGCATAGATTTTTCCCCCATTTTGCACGAATTTGCCTGTGAATGTGCAATAGACATTCAGGGGCTAGGCGTCTTTTAGCTAAGGAGAATAGTATGGTATATGCGTATGTGTGTATAATTTTGACACATGGCGGTCATGCGTCAATTTTTTACCATAGTGCAGGAAATTGCCTGTGGATGTGGGATAGACGTTCAGGGGCTAGGCATCTGTTAGCTTAGGAGAATAGTATGGTATATGTGCGTGCGTGAAAATTTGTGATGCATGGCGGCCATGCATCGATTTTTCACCATGGTGTGTTAAAAGGCGTGTGAACACGTGATAGCCACTCAGGGCCCAGGCATCATTTTACTGATGTTGCAGAGTGTAGATTTGATGCGTTTGTGTCATTTTTTATTACGCATGACGGGATTGAGTGCATCCTGATTCACTTACCATGTCACATGGGCTTTGCTACAATGTTGTATATATGGTATGGCTACATGTGTGTAAATATCCAGTAATGTCATGATGGTGACATTGGTATGTTTAATCCATAGGTTTGTCAATGAGTCTACTGCATGTGATTACTCATACCTTGTGCATGTGTATCTACACTGTGTCCACATACATGCTGGCACATGTATGCTATGTGTGTACGCAAGTGTTTGAATACTAATTTGTGGGAGTACTACATTGTTATGTCTGATATACAAATGTACACATACCAACAACACAATATATATGATGACCTATGTCCAACACATGGTAAGGCATGTGACAACCATGACAATTTGTACTCAGAGTATGTAGTGGACTAGGACTGGATTGACATGACATTACCCCTGGCAATTTGCGTGTGCATGTGTGTCCACTCTGTGGTGTGGTGTTGGTTTTTACTTCATGATGCTCTGGTACACGCGTAACATATGGTTCCCTATGCATCTTAGTTGCAGGAGATGGTATGTACATATGTGTTACTGAAGGTTGGTATATGCCGTGTGTAGTGTCATTTCTATAACATATGACCACACTGGTGTGTTCATGGGATGTGAAACCTCACATTACTGTCTTCCTGCATGGCACATGTTGGCATTTGAAAAATGCATGTGTAGTCACACCAGTGCCACCTATGTTTCCGTTGGTGGCAAAACATGTAAACGTCATTTCTTACAGTCACTGATCTTGTGATACCTATGCCCTTACTTTTGTGCTAGGTTGCCTTTTGTTTGAAAATCAAACACATTAACATGCCTGTGCCATTATAATGACACATGTGTGCTGAGATCAGTAGCATATGTGTGCATGCCTCCAACTAGGCACTCACATTTGTCCACATCATGTTTGTATTGACTGTCATGTGCAATGGCATACCACTGTGAAGCAGTGTTGCAGTCTGGCATAGATGCCAGCCTACTCATCATCACAACTGTGTGAGTTTGTATGGCAACACAAACCCATGGTTGCATGTGGAGGGGCAGGTTAATGGAGCTCCAGTTTACTCAGCTCCCTATGCACATGCATTAGGCCCCTGACAATGTCATATGTTTATGTAGCCAGAGCAGTGGTGTTTGGGTTATTTGAATTGGAATCTAGCCTCTTCATTATTGCTACTCAGCAAACTATGCACACTCCCCTGCAGACACATGCACATTTGTGATCAAACAGATCAGGATATCACATTTTCCTCTGCGGTACTTGATGTCAGCCTTACCGTCTCATGTACAGGGGACTTGGTGCTTGCACGTGTAGGACATGTCTCATTATTTGACATCCTTAGTTGTTTCCAAGGGCAGCTTGTTTAGGGGTTGTATATCTGTTGTGAATTTTGGTAACGTGCAAGGGTACAGATGGTGTTGTATGTCACTGCCTCCTGTCATGGTGGCATGCGATGGGCAAATACCAGGATATGGTAGTGGCAAACATGACTGGGTCATGTACTAGCCTGGCCACCCTCCCTGTACATATGTTAAATGTTGACATGTAGACATTGATGTGTTGCACAGTCAGTATTGGTCTATATGTGTGTCTTCCCCATGTTTTCCCGCATTACTGGTAAGGTATGTATTGTCTCCTACATTGCTCCAATTCTTTAGGCTGCTTGCACTTTGTACACATCTTCTACAGCAACATTGTCTGGTCATACATGGACAGGATGCAACATGTGACGTGTGTAATTTATGAATGTACACATCTCCTACTACTGGCTACTTTATAGTTACTGTCCCATTGACGTTATTTGTGAGATGTAATGAGTTCCACACACACATGACATTACACCTGCCACAGCACTTGTGTTGTCTCCAAGTGAACTCCCATGTTATATTTGCAAGTATCTGTGGGTATCTCTCAGCTGTCCATCCACATCCTCAGTTGAACATGGGTTTGCATTTCTTCCAGAATGTCACAACCTAGGTAACTCTTACAATGACTAAATGATGTTGAGTTGTGAAATCATCTCAGTGCTGTATTTATCATTAGCCAAATGCAACATATATGGCTAGGTCTACTCCCATTCAGTTTAATGATGGGTCTCTTACATTATTGAACAATGCTGAATGTAGTTGCACATCCCACACCTGATTGCGATGTTGGAGCCCAAAACATGTATGGGAAAATTTGTTACTGTTGCTACCACGCACTTGTTCTGTCATGTGAGTGACAATGAGTGGTGTGTTTTGCTATGTGCTGTGTGATGTTGTTAGACAGAGCATACTAGGTAAACATGCTGACACATTTCAAGCACTTTTGATACTAGCAAACCCGTTGCTACCTCGGACATACACCCGTTCATCAGTCTTCACATGTTTATCTGGATTTGCTGTAGGCATGTGTAAAGACAGCAGATTTGTGTGACGAGTGTGCATCTTATGTACGTAGGGAGTGTAACACACTCTGCCTACATTCCACCCAGACAATTATTTGGTGGTGCATCGTCCCATTAAATTCTTAGATCCTGTCAATGTGTCATGAGTTTGGATAGTGATTCTGCACCTGTAGCTGCTTAATTTGTCTGGCAACCCATTGTGCATTCCATAGCCAACTTGTGTGTGCCATACATCAGGTACAGTCCACCGTGTGTCAGGGCTGTGCCCAATGGCAGTACCAGGACATAATCCCATGGATACACTGTGCAGACTCTGCATCTAACATAGTTACCTATGATGTTCCCCCTTGTCACACATGTACCGTCTAGGCAAAGCAGCTATCACCCTGCTATGTGACAGTATCCACTTCCCACATTACTTCAACTCCATTTGTTCACAGCAGTTGTTAGTTGTAGTTGGAGTGGTGTCTCAGACTTGCTTGTGGTATAGTGAATGTTCCTGTTCTTGTGAAATGGTTTCATTGGAATGTGTTGATGGGCATGACAATCTTGGGTAGTGACCCAAGGACCTGGGAATTTTCATTTTGATTCCAATACAAGTGCTGTATTTATCATTAGCCAAATGCAACATATATGGCTAGGTCTACCCCCATTCAGTTTAATGATGGGTCTCTGACATTATTGAACAATGCTGAACATGTAGTTGGTAATGCCACCACTTGGGTGACATTTGATACTGGTTCTGTCAGAGGCTTACATACAATGAGTTACTTGGGACTGTGTCTATGTGTGACTTTCTTTAAATGGCCATAGCCTATGCCATTGCATGGCCAAGATATTCTTTGTTTGGTGTAATGTGTGTGTGATCTGTATTTAGTTGTCAACCAGTGGACACTTGTAGTGGTTTGTGAGCAGCTTCTCTATGCAAAGGGACTTGGCTCCACCTGTCCACACGTGGTGTGCCAGTCAGGGTGTGGCTGGTTTATGTACATGTGGGTGAATGTGTTTGTGAAGTGCAAGGGATGCGGTGTAGTGTGGTATGTTGCATATGTGTTTTTGCCTGTACATCTATGTTCTCTGCCCATGTGTATTTAGTATGGTGTTTGTCTTGGTTGTCCTACATGGTTGGTGTGTTGTGTGTGTAATTATTAGTATGGTGGCTTACTTATGAGTAGACCATTGCCATATTGCCCATCCTGGAACCACCTGTTGATATTGCAATGGCGGAATATATAGGCATCATGGACGCTGCTGGGATATTTTGCTAGGATGTTGGTGAAGAGCCCACGGTGGTCCACAATGGCCTGCACATTGATTAAATGGGTGCGTTTTCTGTTCCTTTATAGGTGTTCCGTTGCTGTAGGTGGCACGAGTTGTACACGGGTGCAGTCCATTGCACCCAGCACATGCAGGAACCCAGCAATTTGGTAGGAACCTTTCTTGGTCCCCTGCTGCAGATGCTGGTTGTTAGGGAAGCAGATGCAGTGGGTTGTGAAGCATATGATAGCGTCCAAGACCTTAGGTAGGAGGACCGAGAAGGATGGCTGTGACATAACAGCCTCTTGTGCACCCGTTATCTGAAAAGAGCCCGATGTCAGGAGGACAGTGAGGAGTTTGGTCATGGGTGAAATCGTAGTGGGAGTTTGCATCCTTGCTGTGATGTGTGGTGCAATGTGATGCAGCAGGCGTATAATGGGATGGTGGTTTAGTCGGTATATCCTGATAACATCTTGTTCCCTGAGGCTAAGGATAGTTGTGCGCTGTCTAAAGATCCTCTCCAGCTTTCTGCGCTGCCTTTGTGGCTGCTGTAGTGGTTGCTGGGGTTGCTGCAGTGGTGGTGGAGGGACCTGCTGTTTTTGCTGATGTCTACGGCATGTGCCAAGCTGAAGCAGTACCACTTCCATGTTCTCCTAGATGTTTCAAATGCTCCTTCTGTGTGTTTTCCTTGAGTGGTGGTGTGTAGGCCTATTTTTAACTCCTGGTCTGACCAAACTTGAAATGTTGACGCTAATTGGACCTAGCGCCGTTATTTAGGTCCGCTTCCTTGGTATGTATCGTTTTGATGATGGTAGGTTAATATGGAGCTAGAGGACTAGCATAATATTTAGGAAGGGAATGCCTATCTTGCATCTTTTTCTCACAATGAGTCGCAAGGTGGATTGGTGCTACCTAAAAATGGTGCTAACTCTGATATTTTGACGCTAGACTGGTCTAGTGTCAAAATATAAATATGGAGTTAGGTTTGCTGCGCTTTTTCGAAAAAAAACATTACGCTAACGCGGCACAAACATTTCATAAATACGGGTGGTCCCAGGGGTCAGCATGTTCATATTCCACATACCTGTTTTCCTTAGTACAGTAGCTCCTGTGGGTGGAATGGATGGCCCACCAGCCACAGCACCTTTGCCAGCAGTCTCCCTGCTCCACTCACCTCTCCCTGCCTTGAACTTCATGTCAAAAAGATCTGGCCTTGTCTGAAGTGGATAAACATTCTCCCTAAAGTTTCTTAATGTCTATGAAGGTTTAAAGGAGCCTAACAAAAGTCAAAGCTTCCAAAAGATCAGTCTTGACCACATGTACTGGGCCTCTGGACTACCACGCTTTGATAGGTTTTTTTAACATCCAAAACAGAAGCACAGAAGGGTAGAAAAGAAATCTGAGTTCCAGAGGTAGATCTCTGGTTGTGATTACTTTTTATATACATTGTGGACTTGTACATCAAAACATCAACTACAAAAATTGTAGCTAAACTATTGACTAACAAAATATTATGAAGGTAAGTATACATAGGTATAGATTTACTATTCTTCATGCCACATCTATGTACACATACATTAGATGATGTGTTGTTAGTATTTTGGCTTTATTATTATTGTAGCACAATATATAGCACTCAATATATATTCCAGTAGTATACCTCTTGAGGACAGGTCTGCACCAAAGACTTTATGGGAAGTGCTTTTGTGATTGTTATGTATGAGAAGAAACTGCTGATGAAGTAAGATGGTGGATTGTGCCTTTCAAGAGAAGTGCGTGCCTGCCAGAGAGGTTGACCACCCAGCTGAACTGTGAGGACATGTAGGGGGTGTCGTAGGACTGTGCCAGCTTTGGGACTTGAGGTTCCCTCTACCCTGATGGTTGAGATCTTGTTATCATCATTCTTTGCACCACCTCCTAGCAATGAGCAGAGAGATGGCCTTCTGGGACTATTGAGAAGGGGCTCATTTGTCTCTTACCTAAGCTGTGCTCAAGAAAAGACCAGTGTATGCCTTCTAGGTGCCCTCAGTCTCCTGGAAGCTTACTTTGACTTCAGCCCATGAGCACACTTTGCAGAGGTAGGCGAGACGGTTACCTAACTCCACAGCAGTTGACTACATCTTTCTGTCATTCACAATGAACCTCTGGTCAACACCCAGTAAGGTACATTGTCCCCAGTGGTCAGATCCAATCCTTGGAAATGGAATTTCTTGATCACAACTAGGAACTCCTAAGAGAATCTGAATCATCTAGTGACATCATGTGACATTCCCGTGTACTGGTAGTATCACAAACCTTTTCCACAAAACACTAGCCTGTGATGTATTAACAACCAGGGCACAGTGCACCAGATATTACCTCTAAGCCCCTAGAAATAAACCACTAGAAATGAGAGAATGAATGACAAAGATTTAGGTGAGCATCAATTTCTCACTAAATCACATCGCTATAGCTTGGTTTGATGCCTATGAACTAGAGCTTCTAGGCTTTCAAATCAAGAACCGAGATTTGTGTTACTGCTATTTTAGTTGTCAGTGTTCCAAATTCATTAGATAGGCATCATAACTCTGTTCTATTGATTAACATTGTTTGTAGGCACCCATGTTATATCTTTACCTTGTATAGCACCTAACCACCATAATAGTGAAAGGGATCCTATGTCTAGCTAAGAAAGAACTGGAGAGACCTTGTTTTCTTTGTTGAGTATCTCTTTCTATAAGAATTTTTTCCTTTATATATGAAAATACATTCCATACCATAAAGAACTGACAGCACAATCAGTTTAAGTTAGCAAAATGTCAGACTGCATTATGAGAGCCAAATTTGCTAATCTTTTGTGCCACGCTGCATTGCATCATAGGGAGAGATAAAAACACTGTGACATCTGTAGTATAAGGGTGTGTATGTTCTGTCATGCATAGGTTTTTTAGTGGAAGGGTACCCTTCCAGTAAACAGAACTATGCACTGAACTAATTTAGTACTTTAGCCCCTTTGTATGTGTGCTGTACAGTGCAGCACAAATGAAAAGCTAGAAAAGTGTGGAGATTTGTAAAGCGTGATCCACTGTTATTTCTGCCAGGATGAAGTGTAATGTTGTGCCACAATTTTCTGTTTACAAATTTTAGTTGATAAGTATGTGTCAAAATCACAGAGGGGTTGCATGACAATGCCAATGTATCACCCATAGGATGGCCAATTAACCCAAAGTATCACATAGGGATATTTTGCTTTACTTTAGGCAACATTCCAATGTAAATCATGATTTGTTCTGGAAAGTAAATCCAAACACTTTGCACTGGGTGCATCACTTTTGAGAGTCGAGTGCTAACAGAAAGTACTTGGATATCCAGTGTGGGGGCAAATAATATTGTGATCCCAAGACATCAGTGGTTGAAATTTATTTCAACCGATGCCCTGTAGCCCCTGTCCCCCTGAGACCCCCTGATGCAGATCTAACAGCATTACACAGAAAGCGTTTACTGGGAATAAGCTTTTTATACCCTTGTAAATTCATAAGTAAGTCATAAATAAGTCTGAAGTAAGAGGCAACACAGAAAATGCTTTTGAAATCAGGCATTTTGCATATTCAGGTAAATTAAAATGTACCCAAGACGTAGGTGTGAGTCTAAGTGTGTGCATTTTATTCTGGTGAATCAGGGTTTCGGTACTTGAAAAAGGACCACAGCAACCATGGTATGTACCTACAACAAGAGAGGGAAAATGTGTGCAGAAAAATGTGCCTTTAGTAAGTGTATGTCTTGTCTCTTTTTTATCTCTCCTTCACTGTCTCCATCCTCCATCTCTGTTGAAGTGATGCTCGCTGTCTCTTGTTTCAATGTAAGCATTACATTGGCCTGTTCATTGTCTTGGTACGTAACTGAAGATGGCAGGCACTGAAGCAATGCACCTTTTTATTTCTCTCCACTGTTTGCAAATATTTTATTTAAAAACCTGTGAGTCTATTGTTAACACTGAATTTGACTAAATTCCGTATTTGCATGTGCTCATTGCACATTCTTGAGCACTTTGTCTTGCCATAGGCATACTCTTAAGGGGCTGTAGTACAACTAAAACCAATACATGTACTGCAAGGCCTTCTAGCATTAGTACTGATGTCATGGCATGGGTGCCAGTTTTAAGGCAGGCTGAGATAGCAAGTAATGCTGTTATAGGTAGCAACAAGATTTAACATGTGGGACATTTTACCAAAATCACACGTTCAGTTCGTAGAAAGGGACTATAATAAATGTTTTTTTGAAAAGTACCTTTCTGAAAAGCATAAATAGCTAAATATCATAGTATGCATTGTAAAAAATTACTAGATAGCAGTGACACAAATGCTAAATACAAATGAATACAAATAATTAGTGATATATCACTTGAATTATACCAAAGGTACGTTTTGCAATGTTTTGTTTTTACAAATCGTTTCCTAAATAATAAACTTGACAATTCCTATATAATGGTTTAACAACATTCGTGCCAATTCAGAAATGTATATCTACATGTATAAGTTTACTGAAAGTAAATTTACTTTTACACTTTTGAGCAACTTTACTACTTTTGGCTATTCACCATTTACAAGTGTAACATTACTAAAAAGTATAGACTTACACCAGGGGTCTCCAACCTTGTTTGTGAATAGACCTACTTATGTTCAATGAAAATCATCCCGAGCTATTAACCTTATTAGTATTGCAATAGCAACCATATATCCAAGATTTCATTAGTAGCCATTATATGCAAGATTACTAGCAGTGGTAACCTCAATGCATCATGAAGGGTTGTCAACAGTTTGTAAAAAAAAAAAAAAGCCTTTGCCAATTTGGAATGCCTCTACATGGATAAGACATAACAGCCATAGCTGCAATATTCCTAGGCAAAGATGACATTAGTAAGTATTCTTTTTTTATTTCTCAAATATCAGCTTTGAATATATTTTGGAAATACAGAATTTGTTCATCAACCATCAACTTATGAGTTCTGAAAATACATATATTTTCATCTCGAGTATGCAATTTTAATTTTGATATACATATATTAATTAAACCAAGCAAAAGCTTCTAATTTAGTAGGATGGGCTACACTCGGGTGAGCTACTTATGGGTAGCTGGAGGACTCCCAGATGCTCAAGCGACTTGTTGGGCAAGTCTGACTTACCCATCTCCACCACAGAAATTGGGATGGAGTCTGTAAACACATCACATAAGACATACAAGTTACTAGTAGAAGGGACTTTATGGCCTCATTTCATGTCCTGCAAACTTGGCAGAGGATCTTTAATCAAGCAGAAGGTGTTCCTGTGGTAAAGTACAGGAAAAACTATAACAGTTTATTAAAATATTTTTTTTTTATTAGAAAAAATATTTTATGCTAAATACTAATATTACTTTTATATATTTCTTTTAAATGTAGACCAAAATAAAAAATATTACAGCATTAACAACTTATTTTTAATTTAAAAATGTCATTGTTTAGAATATATTAAATGAAAATATATTTATTTTTCTGGTTTGCAAAAAATCCCATATATATATATATATATACATATATATATATATATATATGTATATATAAATATGTATATATATATATATATATAGTTAGTTACTAAATTCTTGTTTTAATGCAAAATCTTGCATTATTATGTTATGTGAAATTTAAAAAATTGACTAACATATTTGAAAGTTAAAATATACATGCATTTCATTGCTAGATAATTGTTTACCATTAAATTGAATGCATTTTATGTTTAAATAGTATAAATAATTTAATTAATTTTAACATTAGTTAATTTAGGGTTTTATTTCAATTACCTACCACCATTATTTTCTATGGGAGCGTGTGGCAGTACAATTGTTTGGCCATATGTGGTGCTGGAACTTTTTTGGGTCATTTGTGGCATTAGTATCAAGGGAAGGGAGGTCTGTGAATAGTAGTTGGCTTACCCTTTTGTGAATGGGTGCATGCCCCTTCCTGAACGCCTCCTTACCACTCCGTTACTCCTAGCGCTTACTCCTAAGCCTTAACCATTTTTCAGCCATTCCCCACTGTCCCTTCCACATTTACTACTAAAACATATACTTATGTGTGCGAAGAGCTCTGCAGTCAAGGTGGAGCTCTCCATACATAATAGATAGGAGAGGCGGAGGCTTGAAACTCTGTACACAGGTATGTGAATAGCATTTTAAAGTATGTTAGTAGTACTATTGTAGTACTACTAAACGTACTAGAAACCTCACTTTGTGAATAGGCCCCAAAGTGTCCTTCATGATATCCTATTGAGCTTGTAGTTGTTAGACAGAATATTAGCATGATGTAATCTAGCCTGTCCATAGTCTAATAGGTATCCTATTAGTGGCAGCTGGTGATCTTTGAAAGCAATGTGGTGTAATACTAGCACCAAATTCAAGCAGGAGAGTGCCAACTTTTTCTTGGACTGTTAAGGGATTGTCACTTGAGAAAAAAAATTAAAACAATAGCAACAAATAATGATTTAAAGTGCAATGTTCTCATAAATTGGCTTAAAAGCTCTATATGAAAACTCCTAAAATATTCAAGGGTCAGATGTACAAAGCACTGGTCATGAAATACTGGTTGCAATTTCTAACCAGTATTTTTCAACCAGTGTTGTAATTTGAGTACCGACTTATGTACTAATAGATCGGTTTGCAAATTACTGATTCCTAGTGGGTCACAATTAAATCTATCTCATGGATATTAATGAGGTAGGTCACAAATGTTGACCCACTAAGAATGACAGCTATAAAATGGATGGTGGCCTGCTTGGGTCAGCAGACCACCATGATTGTGACTGCTTTTAAACAAAACACACTTAAATGCAATCCATTTTCCCTAAAGGAAAATGGAATGTGTTAAAAAAAAGAATTAGATGTGTAAGTTACATGGGACCACTACCTGCTTCAACATTTACAAAGGGGAAGGGGCCCTCTGGGGATCCCTTCCAAATTGTGAATGACTTACAGCCTCCTTTGAGGAGGTGGTAATAAATTAATGATCTGCGACCCGAATTTGGTTGCAAAACATTACAATGCAAATCAGTATTTGGAGAGGACTCCCTTATCAGGCCCCTTTCAAATATCAATTCAGACCCTGGTTGGAAACCAAAATTGTGACTTGGCAACGTATTACCAAATCTCAATTTGTGATTTGTACATAGAGAAAAGCATTTTGCGGTCATAAATGGCCTGATTATGCATCTCAAACATTTTGAAACTAAAAAACGGCTAAGTACATCTGGCCTCAAGTACTTTTGCAGTATGCCAAGTCAATGAAGCATGAGGATTGCCAGGTTTTTACCCCATTTTTTTAAAATGTGCATTGCTTTCCCCATCATTATTTTCTTCCATTGTGCCTGAGTGCACCCTTTTGAAATAGATGCCTCTTTCTGCCAAATATTACATGCTATTCCAGTATCAGAATTTTGGCATTGATGCCACCCAAATACCATGAGGGACCCATAAGTTTAGAATGACCACTAGTATGTCAGGTCCAGCATTGTGTTATGGTTTCTGCACTCCATTACGTGCCATGTCTGTCCTCCCTAATATCAAGAATGACATCTAATGTGCCCCAGCATTTTGCCATGGTGTCTCATATGCCAAGTATTACATCAAGTATGTCAGTGGCAGTCAGCATTGTCCATGTGTAAGAATTGCCCCCAGAATGCCAGCACCAGCATTTTGTCATAATGCCGCCTATTCCAAAACCTAGCCCTAATATACGAGTGCCAGCATTTTGCCATAAGTACCGCATATGCAAGAATTGCCTCCAGTATGGCAACCCCAGCGTAGTGCCATCGGTGGCTCTTTGGTCAAGAATAACACTTAGCATGATGGTGCTAACATTTTGCTTTGGGTGCTCCATATGCCAGGAATTACTTCTAGAGTGCCACTGCCAGTAATTTGCCAACTGTGCTCATTGTGCAAATAAGTACCTACAAATATGACAGCTCCAACATTTTGCCATGGATACTCCATATTTCAATAATTGCCTCCAGAATGCCAGAGCCACTCATAGATTCACAAGCATAACACACTAGCACACACAATCATGCTCACTCACTCCCTTTCATTGTCACTTACACTCCCTCAAACACATTCTCAGTCATATGTAGTCACTCACTCTCATTTTCATGCGCTCACTATCACTGTCACGCATAGTCACCTTCACTCACTTTTACTCTCACTCACTGTAAGGCTAATATCTCACTCTCACTTAGTCCCACTTAGTCCTACTCACTCTAACTCACTCATTCTCACTTACAGTTTCAGTCACTCCAAACAAAGGTTGTGTATGTTATAACATGTGTATGAGACCCTGACAATCTGTCTCATAAAATGCCTCCAAGAAAGGCAGGAAATAACTGCTAAAGCAACAAGAAAGTATCCTACTCAATGTCAAATGATACTGTAGCATGAGCAGTTAGTGAACTAGTTTGGGATGACTTTTCAGCCGTATATCAGCTTGAAATATTTCGAAAATGCACAATGTTCCCCAAATTATCAATTCATCATTATCAGTTCAAAACACACGCCGGTATTGTTCTAAAAAACATGCATTGCCCTTCAAATGTCAGCTGTCATTTGTCTCACACCTATTGGCCAAATACTTTCTTGAAAAACTCTGATTTGACCCCACATTTAACTCTTTCAATTTTAGCAAATAATTTATATCAGTCTATGACATCCTATCCCCAGATATCACCATCAGTGCCACCCATTGTCATCAAGTGCACAGATATCCTGATATATGTCAGTCAGGCCAGTATGTGCCCAAATATTTCTGTATCATATGCCTGTAACCATCAGCATGTTCCCAGGCAACCCTTTGACATATGATAATCAACACCATGATGTACTCAGTCATCACCTATACATCAGCTAGTGTTATGATGTGCCCCGGGCATGACAACTACAGTCGGAACACTTCTTCAGTGTTCACTACCAAACAGTGTCCTCTATTCCTTCTATCTTTTCCACTCCCACTTGAATAGACACAGGTAGAGTGTAGCTTGAAAGTGGGATTACATTAGTTTTATAGGTCTTGGTTAATGGCCCCTAAATGAGCAACAACTTAGTGCCTTCATGTTATGGGTTGTAATTTCAGCACATAAATGCACCCTAACCTGATATTTCAGGTCTCCTCCTATGTTTGTTCCCAAACAACATCACCTTTATTTTATTTTTGTTTCCTTCCGCTGCAATTTCAATGCAGTAGTCTATTTATCTTGTTGCGAAACAGATGAAGCATTACATTGCACATTGTGTTGCCATTTTCATCAATCAATCACTGTGCCTAGGGATATTATTTAATGGTTACTGATTACCTTGGTTGACAGAGTCTTGGAGAAAGAGGCAGCATTTCAACAAAAAATTAATATAGAACATTTTAATCAGATGAATAGTCTCCAATTGGCTTTCTGCCACGACATGGTTTAGGGAAAATCCAGAAAAAGCCTTAGGGGTAGCACTTTGGGGGTCACAGATAGGGCAGAGATGTCTATTCCTTCTCCTCAAAGATCTGACTTCTGCCTTCAACGCTGTTAACTTTAACTTTTTGCACTACTTAATTTCCACAGAAGCTTTAGTGTCACATCTATAATTAAGGTGGTTTAGATCCTTTCATTCAAGGAGATCTCAATGTGACAAACAGGAAACGTTTTCATTAATGGAGGACATGCCTGACTGTGGTGGCAACTCTATGTTTCAATATCTTGATGTTACCCAACTTCAGAATATTTAATGAGAAGTACAACAGTACAATTCCTTCACTGATGATACATTAATACTTGTAGGGGGTCAAGGAATCTACTGTATGAATTTTGGGGTGTTAAGGTCAGGGCTGAACAAAGTCATGGCCTGTATGACTTTTAGTGCACTGAAGCTCGGTGAAGCTGAAGAACTCTTGATGGGTAATAACATCAGTACATCAGTCCAGAGACATATGCTCATCCCCATCCGTCTGAAATGGTAGTTTTCCAACTCCAATTTGTTACTATGTTCTACTGATAACGCCCTACTTCAAGCTGTTACTCTGCATGCTGTAATACCACCTTGGAAAATAGCAAAATCATTGGATGCAGTTTTTTCTGATGCAAATGTAATCCCAATTTGTGAGTTCTGCTAGTTGGACTGGAGGATAATATGGCAGTACCACACATTTTCCCCTCTTCTGAGCTGCTAAACTTGGAATCTTGTGATTTTTCCCTACACAGATTTTGCAGGGTGTTACCTGGAAAACTTTTTGTAAGAAAACATTTCCTGGTCAGGACAAATTGGTGTGCAATTTAAGAGATTTTGGATGCAGGTGTGGAACTCTCTAATCCATTATTATTGCGTTTTTAATCCATACATTTCATATATGCCTAAAAAGCACATTTCACCTCATTTTTTGCAAACGCTAGTTTCAATTCTGTATTCATAATAAGCTTTACTACATAGCACCCCACCCTATTTTATTTGCTTTTTGCAGCCTGCACCACTGTAGATTCTGTGTGTGCCACATATACTGGTCCATCAAGAAGTTGTTTAAATGTGCCTCACAATTATCAAAACTACAGCATGTCAGCACTTAGCTATTCGTTGTAATTTTCTGGTAAAGTTACTGCAGAACATCAGAATCATCTGACAATCTGACATTTTTTACTGAGACAGATTATTTATCCATTTACAGGAAATGTAACCACATTTCATCTTTCTGGACCACTGGCTGGTTTTTTCCTTAAAAGTCTATGTTTTCTCCTAAAGATTATTCATTGTGCCTCAGGAGCGTGACAACAGTTTAGACGGATCTACTACTAAAATTAATAATAAAATTTTGAGTAAAAGCAATTATCATCTTTTTCCACTTGGACCTTTGTTATGACCCTCAGTCATCCATTCCAGTGCTTTTCAGTACAACGTCCACAATGCTCTATAAGAAACTAATGGGTGATTCTTGTTACCAAAATAATGTATTTGTTAGTGTAAGACATGAGGTCTTTGGTTGGCAGTCAGGTTACCCCCTGTCCAAGAAAGGACCCTCACTCTAGTCAGGGTAAGTCACACACAATCCAAATTATCCTGTGCCCACCCTTTGGTAGCTTGGCAGTGAGTAGTCAGGCTTAACTTAGACAATGTGTATAGTATTTGTGCAATAAATCATGCAATAACACAGTAGAACACCACAAAAATACACCACACCGTGGTTAGAAAAATATATAATATTTACGTGGATAAATGCAGGTTGAAACGATCAATATGCAATAAGTACATGTTGAAATATCACAGTAAAAATGATATAAAGTCAAGCAACAAATGTCTCTTGCAAGCATAAAGTACCTGGTTTGCGTTCAAAATCTATGCAAGGAACCACAGAGGAGGAGATGTGTGGAAAACAGGGAGGTATGCATCGATTTCCCTTTCCGCACACGGCGATGCTTTGTTTATTTTTCATGCAGGGAAGGCTTTGCATCAATTTCTGGCGTAGGCACTTGGATCTTCTTTGGGTTGCAGGGACTTCGGAAGCCCCGGGGATCATGCGTTGAAATATGCCGCTTGCAGGACGGAGTCACAGGGGCTGCGTCAATCCGGTGGGCGATGCGTAGATATTTCTACTGCAGGTGCTGCATCGTTTCCTCTCAGGAGGTTGGGCTGCATCGTTCCGGCTCAGCTTTGCGTCGATCCAGTGGGCTGTACGTCGAATTTCCGGTCGCACCGCTGACGCTGCCTTGCGAAGTCGGGCTGCGTTGTTGCGGTTCAGCGTGCAGTGATTTTGTCACCGCGATGCAGGCTGTGCGTCATTTCTTGCCGGCTGTGCGTTGATTTTCACAGCACAAGGAGTTCGTCTTGCAGGAATTAAGTATTTTTGGTCCTGAGACTTCAGGGAACAGGAGGCAAGCTCTATCCAAATCCTTGGAGAGCACTTCTCAGCACAGCCAGAGAGCAGGAAGGCAGCAGAGCAACAGCAAAGCAGCAGTCCTTCACAGAAAAGCAGTCCAGGTGAGTCCTTTGGGCAACCAGACAGTTCTTGGCAGGTTGCAGTTTCTGGTTCAGGGTTTCTTCTCCAGTGGTATCTTGTCCATAAGTGTCTAATGAAGTAGAATGTCTACCTCAAAAGTTGGTAGGGTCAGAGACCGTGTTTAGATACCCAAATGTGCCTTTGAAGTGGGGGAGACTTCAAAGAGTGGCTTAGAAGTGCACAAGGTCCCCTTTAAGTTCCATCCTGTCTACCGGGCTCCCTGTAGGGGGTGTGGCAATTCTTTGTGTGAGGGCAGGCTACTGTCCTTTGACATGTAAGTGTCAGGCCCTCCACCCTCCCAGCCCAGGAAGACCCATTCAATATACAGATGTATGCAAGTGCAGCTGGGCATCCTGTGTTTGGGATTTGTCTGAGTGAATGCACAGGGAGCTGTCAACTAAACCTACCCAGACGTGGATTGGAAGGCACAGAAGGATTTAAGTGTAGAGAAATGCTCACTTTCTAAAAGTAGCATTTCTAAAATAGTAATATAAAATCCAACTTCACCATTAAGCAGGATTTTGTATCACCATTCTGGCCATACTAAATATGACCTGGCTACTCCTTTCAGATCAGGATCTACCACTCAAACAGTATATAAGGGTAGCCCTAATGCTATCCTATGAAAGGAGCAGGCCTCCCAGTAGTGGAAAATGAATTTAGGAATGTTACACTGCCAGGACATACAGAACACACATGTTCATATCCTGCCTTTTACCTACATAGCACCCTGCCTTATGGGCTACCTAGAGCCTACCTTAGGGGTGACATATGTAGAAAAAGGGGAGTTTTAGGCTTGGCCAGTACTTTTAAGTGCCAAGTCGAAGTTGCAGTGAAACTGCACACAGGCACTGCAGAGGCAGGCCTGAGACATGGTTAGGAACAGTATATAAGGGTAGCCCTAATGCTATCCTATGAAAGGAGCAGGCCTCCCAGTAGTGGAAAATGAATTTAGGAATGTTACACTGCCAGGACATACAGAACACACATGTTCATATCCTGCCTTTTACCTACATAGCACCCTGCCTTATGGGCTACCTAGAGCCTACCTTAGGGGTGACATATGTAGAAAAAGGGGAGTTTTAGGCTTGGCAAGTACTTTTAAGTGCCAAGTCGAAGTTGCAGTGAAACTGCACACAGGCACTGCAGAGGCAGGCCTGAGACATGGTTAGGGGGCTACTTAAGTGGGTGGCACAACCAGTGCTGCAGCCCACTAGTAGCATTAATTTACAGGCCCTGGGCACATATAGTGCACCTGACTAGAGACTTATAAGCCACTTGAGTGTGAGGCAATGTCACCATGTTTTAAGGAGAGAGCGTATGCACTTTAGCACTAATTAGAAGTGGTAAGGTGTGCAGAGTCCTAAAGCCAAAGAGAGGGAGGAAGGCAAAACGTTTGGGGGTGACCCTGCAGAAAGGCCATTTCCACAAGTTAGCCTTCCTGTTATCTCCATTAAAACACACCTAAAAAAATATTGTGAATTGTAAGTAAATGTGATTTAAATTGTATAACATACAATATTAATAATATACAAAGGTGAGTGAGCTCCTTGGTGTTTATTAACAGGTGGTGGAGTAAGGCCAAAGGTGGAGTATTTTGCCTTCATAAGATAGTAGGGGGACACTAAGTCTAAGGACTGCAGGCAACACTAATTGCATAACATTGTCACAAGAAGACATAATCAACGCCATGATGTACTCATGAGATCAGCAACGTTCAACTACCAGGAAAGGAGCAACAATGGTTGAGGTTAGAAGATCGAAGTCTTGTTTGATAATAGCAGAAGGTACAGTAGATAAAGTCGCAACTCAGCAACAATGCAAAACTTACACGACATGACCGGGCATTCAAAAAGCGTACCTGTGGCAATGCAGAGCAGTATATATGGCTCCTACATACTCAGGAAAGGGCACACCAGGATTTAAAACTGCACAAAGAAAGAGATAAAGGACGACTATTACCTTTATCAGGGGAACATGACAACATTCCTTTGTACTCATCCTTTCACGACTGAACCCTTTGGGGGCATTCCAAGTACTATCAAACGTGTGGCTGGTAATTTTGTCTTTGGCGAAATGATCACTCATTCCAAGTTTCACATGTCAGAATAAGGGATGGCATGTATGAGCAAATTGCATCTTTTTCTTGTTTGGAAAAGCAAAACTCAGAATTTTTTATTTTTTTTCCTCACACAGTTTTTGCCAAGTTTTACCCGGAGAAATGTGTGGGGGGGGGGGGGGGGCGCGGTAGGGGCGCGACGCAGGATCTCTTCAAGCTTTTTGCACAACTTGTAACCCAAATTTATGGCTGTGCTTGGATTGGGATTTAGATGGTATGTGTAATAAGCGTTATATTTTCAATGATTTCAGCAGTTTTGTTTGAAAGGGGCTTTTTCATGCACGCAGGTTTAAAAAAAACATATATCAGCTTGTGGAGTCAAGTATAAATAAAGAACTTGGTCAGAAGAAACATAAACTTCCTGAAGAGAGAGAATAAACATAACTGTGCTAAAAAAGAGAGGAGCCAGGTGTGGTCAGGTAGCATTATTTCAGGATGCGGTTGAGGACAGAAGGATTTTTTACCTTTTTATTTTCATAAATTGCAAGTTCGTCAAGTTTTTCACGAAATGTAATTTGTGATTCAGAAATCTCATTTTTTCACGAATTAATTAGCTTTTGTATCAAACTGATTGCTTTTTCCCCGTAATCATTTTTTTTCATAAGAATATTTTTTGTCATGAATTGATTGTTTCTGCCGCAAGAATGGTTCCGTTTTTGTCGAAGAGCTTTTTTAGGGATGTAGAGGGGCTGATGCACAGGTTGCAACATTTCACTTTTGGACGACTTATATTTACTCAGCTCTGTTGCATAAAAAACATAGAAGGGAAGGGCAACGTATAAAAAAGTAAGCTCCGTTGCATTTGGTCGATGATTTTGGAGGGGCTGGCCAGTTACGAGCCAGCCGAGACAAACTTCCATGTTGTAACACTTCCTAGGGGAATTAAAACGTGTGGGTAAAAGCTGATCAGCAATACTTTAAAACAGATAAACTTGTGGCTACCTTCCACTTGTATTTCCAGGTAAAGGCATGCCTTCTACGTTGTGCTTTTATTCCACATTTTTACCAGCCGTACATACTTCAAGACCCATCAGTTTTGATTAAAAAACAGATATTTGCTATATCTGCGAGCTGAAAAGATTTTTTGAGGCCCATTTACCTCGTGTGCACGTTTACCACTGTTCGTGGTACAGCTCTTTAGCTCTCACTATACAGCCCATTCAGACCTGCTCTGTTTTTTAAAAAAGAAGGTAAAGGAATGCCTTGTAAGTCCGAAAGAAGTCCGTACATGACTTTTGCTAAAAATATCTAACCACATTTGTCCCTGGAGGCTACTGTAACATTTCAGGCGGAGGAACCAACTGAACGAGCCTCAATGGCTACTTTCATCCATCCTTCAACCACTAATTTCCCTTTTGATACATCTGCCATTCGTGAGAGTATGTAAATGGCTCTGCTGCCACAGTGGCTAGGTTCCTGCTCTACAGATACAAAAAAAAAAAAAAAATTGAAACGTGCCCAACTTGTTTGGTTGAAATACTTGAATTTACAAAATAACAGTAAGTCTTGAGAACACATAATTTTTCCATTAATAGTGCACCCTGAATTCTATCTCAACTGTTTGCTTCTTTTTGTACAGCATTTATGCAATTCATAGAGTTTGAACGTGTTACGACTCTTGCACATTCAATTGAAAGGTGGGTTGGCTTCATTATTATTTGTGTATCTTGTGTATTAGCAATGATGGGATCCTTTTAGTTCCTGGTGGTCTCTGTAGAACTGTGACATAAGTGTTTGGGTGTAGTGAATAGAGTTCATGGAATGTTGACTTCACTGCTCCACGCAGAGCAATGAAGATGTGCAGAACCAAGCTCCATGTGTAGTGTAGTGATTTATGAGTACCCAGGCTGAAGAGGAGGCTACAACTGGTAAGAAATAGGGGAGAAAATTGACAGTGTTCTCTCAGGCAGTTTTCCGTGCTCCAGTAAACTGCTCGTGCATGCCACACAAGCCTCAGACAAACTGAAGATCGACGTTTGACACTTGGAGTCAAAAGTGCCACTCCAGCCAGTGAGAAGCTGCTGAAGTTAACGAAAGCCTCATTGAGAACTTTATGCATTGTTGGCCAGAAACTAGATAGTAAGGCTGTGAAAGAGGTACTGTGCTGTGCCACTGCGCATGAAGGATACAAAGTGACGTCTCCAAAGTACAAGAAACTGTGATTTAGATGTGGAGTTTTCTTCTAAACAAAGGTAAATATCCCGCTATTGAACACGTGTGCAACAGCTGTGGGAAGGAAAACCATTTTGTAACAGTTGGTAAGGCGTATGAAAAGCTAAATACGTCACAATGAGAAAACAAAATGGACTCTAGAACGCTCCAGAAGCAACATTCTATCCACGCCCACAAAGCCAAGAGGCAGTTGAGGCAAGTTGGCACCAAACAAAGTCGATCATCATCTAAACCTTAGTCCAAGAGTTATTTAGTTTCATTGTCAAGTGACAGTGGGGAAGACAAATGTGCCATGTCGATATTTATCTCTGAAACACATGGGCATGTTGACTGGCTACATGCAAAGAAGAATCTGAGTCAAAAGTTGACAAGTAAAGTCACAAAAGTCAGACAAACATTGTCCAAAGATTAAAAGATTAAAGATGCACATCAATCCTGGAAACAACTCACTCAACTTCTCACAAATGACAGTGAATATCAGAAGTTAAAAAATGTGAAAGACAAACTGTTGGTTACTCAAGAGGATATTTCTTATGTGGTTCAAGAACTGTCATACTAGAAAGTCTGGGACAACAAGTAATTGAAGTGGCCCATGAAGGACATTGTGGAATTATTGCCAGTAAACGAGCTCTAGATGACTGAGCTTGGTTTCCTCATCTTGATGAAACAGTTGAAAGAGAGATGAAGGCCTGTCATTTATGCAATCTGTTATCACCCAAAATCAGTCAACATACCTTAAATGTGTTGGATTTGCCAAAACCTGTATGTGAGAGAATGGCTGTTAATTTATTTGGTCCTCTTAACAATGGAAATCACTTGATGTTGATTATCAATGAACCCTCACGTTTTCCATTAGTAGAGGATCTCTCATCCATTACTCAAGACAAAGTAATCAAGAAGTTAGATGGCATTTCTGTTATATGTGGTATTTCTTCAATTCTGAAGTCTGATAATGGCTTGCCTTTTAACAGTCGAGAAACCATTGACTTTCTTGATCATCTCAATTGGAAGCATCACAAAAACACACCTCTGTGGCCACAAGCAAATGGTGTTGTCAGACGCTTTATGAGCACACTCAAAAAGACCATCCAGTGTGTCAAATTGGAGAAGCTTGATCTAAAGTAAGCTCTCCAGACTACTGTTCAAGCTTATCAGTTGACTCCTCATTCAAATACAGGTGAAACTCCTGCCACCCTGTTGTTTGGGAGAGTCATGATAATACAGTTACCGCAATGGACCAATAAAAGATCTACAACAGATGGTGAACTTAAACAAAGAGATTTGTATCATAAGCAAAAGATGAAAGTATGTGCTGACAAGGGTCGGTGTGCTAAGCACATTGTTTTCAATAAAGGAGATCGAGAAAACATACATCTGGTGCTCCCTTTAATGCTGAAGCTTTCAAAGTTGTAACTACCAAAAGATATATGGTGACTGCTCACCATCCTGGAAAGTACGTTACGCAAGATTCTTTGCACTTCCAGCATCTGTCTCATAATTCACCAGATGCTGATGTCAGAGATGAGATTAGTTTGTTTAAGTCTGTAGAAGCACCTTTGGCTGCATCTGTCCCTGCATCACAGGAACCACTAATGGATGCTTCTCTTCTCTCTTCACAGCCTCAGGTTTGCGTGTTTAGTCAGAGCTGTACGATGGCTTATAGAGAAGTTATATTATGTACATCTAAAAAAATGAAGGTTTTTTTACATAACAATGGAGAAGATGTAGTGTCTTGTGTGTTAGCGATGACAGGACCCTCTTAGTTCCTGAGGGACTCTGAAGAACTGTGACTTAAGTGTTTGTGTGTGGTGAATAGATTTCATATTAGAATGTTTTGTTCTCAGTTACACGCAGTGCAATGTAAATGTGTAAGGCCAAGCTACGTGTGTAGTGTAGTTATTTATGAGTACTCAGGCTGGGGAGGATGATACAATATTAATAGTGAGAATCGAGTTTGCAACTCCATGAGACCTGTTTTGAAAGTTGGGATGGAGGCTTGTATGGGACAAAAGATCTTTTTCCCTCAATTACATGCACAGATTCAACTTTTGGAGCTGTTTTAGTCCTGTCTTTTACTTCAGTGGCAGCTCCTGCTCCAGCAGTGCCCACTATTTTTGGTTGGGTTGGGGGCGGAGCTAATAGCATTACTGATATGACCTGCATGGCAATAATGGCTATTAATTACACAATTCTTATGTGCCCTTGCCTGTTTCTAAGGTCCATAACTACAGAGAGGGTAATTAACAACTGTTGTTGCCCATGTCTGGTGGCTATAAGGCCTAGTTGTTTTCTTGCATTTTGGAGATAGTGGCAGGGACACATAGTAGACAAACAGTGGATGCGTTTTTTTGCTGTGATGAGTAAGACTATGAGGGAGTGCCATTTGCCTTATTGTCTGTATGTTGTTCAGTATTAACAGCTTTAATTTCTCTCCCTCTCATAATGGATGTACGTTCTCAGACAGGGTTCAAGATTATGCATTTCATTCTTGAGCAACCCCAAAATGAACATTCATACTGTCAGGTGATTGTTTTACTGAATGGGACCAAAGGCACCTTTAAAAAGAATAACCACTGTTAACGCTACTAGCAGTGGTCAATATTGCATACATTTTTTACACCCAGTTTGTCAATTTACATTGACATCGTCAATGTTATCCTGAAACTCCGGGATGAATCTGCCCTTAGAGCTTGTATCGGATATGCCTGCTCAAATTATGACATTTGCTTACTGTAGGTAACAGTAGGGCCACACGTATTCTAATTGTGAATTTCATAATGTGGCACATAGCCTTTGAGAAAATTCCGAACAGGTATTCAGTTAAACATATGTATAATCTGTGACCTCACAGCAACTTACAGCTGTTTTGAGAGACGCTGTTGTTAATTACATCACAAGCTGAACCCCTGGGTCAACACAGGATACAAGCTGTGCAGGCATCTGTTCCAGTTCACGTACAAATACAGTGGATTTTGCCATTGAAACTACCTCCTCATTTATTGAGTTTTGCAAGAAGCTGAAGACCTGGCTCTTCTAAATAAAGCCCCTCAGCCCTAACCATGGCTAGGCAGGCACACCTGCTCAGCACCAGGATACTCTCCTGCATAATAATACAGTTTACAAATACACATAACATTGACTGTGATTTCTCTCCCCAATCCAATCTAATCTTTCTCCCATACTTCAGCAACTGTGGTGTATTATCGAATACTAGCTAACACCAGTGGCTAATCTGCTCTTTCCTCACATGAAAGGGCTGGTAATGCATTTGATGAAAATCTTGACGTAGCTAGTTGAAGTCACCTAAGCTTGTATCACATGCACAAAATACAAAAAGCATTGCTTAGTCAGAACACAACACACCTTCCAATACACCACAGAAATCAGGTGTGGTGCAGTGTCATTATGATTATGCTTGTGACACTGTTCATGTCTAATTACAAGCCACGCTCATAACGTTCAACAGTAATTATTGGACATGACGTTGCACACACAATAAACATGGCACAGATAGGTCACACAGTTGGGTATTACAGTGCTCACAACATCAGTCTTTACCAGAACACACCACACACTACAAAAATACACGCAACAACAAAACTACTAACACACCAGCACAGCCCAAATATAGAATAAACTGACTATTGTGGCACCAACAATTCTAACTATCGCTAATTCTATTCTACAAGGACACTTCTGACAGGTAATTGATTTGCCTCTAAAACTTTGTTTGCATTATATATCTATGTGGAATTTCTATAGCACAACCCGTGTAAAAAGGCAGGGAGACGCTGTACAGGTGCATGTCCATGAAGCTATGTAATCGATATGACCCACTGATCTCACCCAACTGACGCGAAAGACCATGCGCGGAATTCACTGAAACTCATTCTGAGAGGACCACGGCAATGCTACTGATAACACCTCTTCACGAGACAAAACAGATGCCAGACTACCATGGAGCTCTCACAACTATTGAGAAAGTCGCCTCTGGACTATTGAAAACACCTCATTGCAATATCAGTGGCAGACTTAGTACCAAACAAATGTCAATAACGTTACATATAATGATACAAGTGTTGGGATGGAGATAAATATGAAATGTAGACAGATAAGTTCCTACCAAACGGCACTAAGTACACAGTATAAAATCATTTTCTGGGGAACACTCACAAATGTTTAGTAAAAACAATTCTGCTAAGTATAGTGCAAAATACGATTGTACAGGTGAACAACTCACAATTTTTTTACAATGTAACATATTCCCCAGGAAACCTAAACCAAAAAATAAATGTATGCGATATAATATGAGCACTTATGAAATGTCTTTAACTAGAATGTTGACACGTTCCTATCCTTATGTTTGAGTAATGTAAGCCACGTGCATTGTACACATTTAAGAGGGTTAAGAAAAAGGTGTGCTTTTGAAATTGATCATTGCTACTATTTTCCTCACAAGTATATTTGTCAAACATGTCAACCCATCCTAAACACACTTTGTAAACACCTGATTGTTGCACTTTACCCGCCCGTCTGCACAACTTATGCCATCTGCATTTAGGTACCGATTAGGTGCCAGGATACGTGTAGCAAGGGCACTTCTAATAATTTGTTAATGCACAATTGTACTAATTTCTTAGTGTAAACCAACTTTGCAGAGCGTGTGCTTTATCCCTTCCATCGGCTCTCAAACGCAGGCCCACTTTCCAGACCGATCCTAAACTGGGTGTAAACTGTTTCAATTTGTACGCTATATTGCACACAGTTAGCAGACATTTTGCATAAAACAACACCTGTAGTTTCTTACTCATATATATTTTACGCTTGTATACTAATGGCTTAATTTGTTTACGTTCATTTTCTGCCAGTAAAAAAAAAACATTTTTTTGATCTTGCACCATCAATCTCCACCTTTAAAACTAACCTCAAAAACACTCATAGGTTCTAAATACAAAAAAAAATACAAAAAAATACAACATAATGTTCTTACAGAAAAGTACCAATGTAATATTGTAATCTTTGCTTCAGAGAAGAACAAGCTTTCCGATTTGCCTTATACGGTGCGGTCATATTGTATTAGTCACTCTTTAGAGACCAAGGATATTTTAACACAAACTTCCCAATTGCAGATATGCTAAATACTTGGCGCAAGAGGAGCCGCGTAAAACAGCCACGAACGGTCGATTCACTTTAGAGTACCAGAGGGGCTCTACACACCGAGCCCAGCGTGTGACCACGCTAGGCGCACCAGCACTCAAAGTGACAGGAAAGAGAGACAAAAACGTGGTTACCCCAGTGGATGTTTGCCACGGCGAGGAACAGGACGGCGGCTCCGAGGGGCTGCATGGCTTCCCGGCGGTGTTTCTTCGCACAGCCCTGTGGTGCCAGCCTGTGTTATTTTTCCCAACTGAGGCTGGGCCGCATTAACGAATGGAAAAGGTGCGCGCTGCCCCGGCCCCTCGTTGCTTATTTTGGGACTTTGGTAAAGAACCGGAGGAAATGCACAAACTCCCTTTGGGAGTTGAGCACAGGGGAGACCCATTGTTTTAAAAACCCTTCACAGGAACTTCTTTACTTTGGCAGTGAACCGTGTTTTTGTTATTAAACATTTTAATGATTCATTCTGAAAGGTCAGGGGAGTTTGGAACAGAAGCCTCTTTTCCTCTATTAGCATGTGCTGCAGCTCATCCCCTGTTGTTTCTTGCCGCTTATTTTTAGATCTTTTTTCATCCTTCTGCAAATGTTTTGAGTGCGAAAAAAAGATCATGATTTAAGATAATTTAGGGAGAAATTGCCCAATATCAAGAAAGCAATATGTTATAAAACTTTGATAAACCCTTTGAGGGTCGAATAAAAGTGTGTTGCCTCCTGTGTGTAGGGAAACTCTTGGAAATTGCACCTCAAAACAATAACAGCAGTTGCAGCTTATATCCGCACATGTAAACAGCATCACAGGGCGGAGTCGCAAGTCAGTGTATGTGCAAAACCCACATTCGTGTGTTAATGAGCACTGCCTGCATAAGGCTGTGCCTTACAGCAGGGACTCTGGAATTATGTGGCAGGGGAGGACCAAATTATGTGCATGGTTGCCTAAATTAAGGGCCAAGAAAGGAAATTTATGTGGCATAATATGGCACATTTTGTGATAGTATGCCTTCTTTATTTTCCCTTTTTTACTACTAACACTGTCTAACAAAAAGTTTCACCTCATTAGTACTGGTTTGGTATCCAAATATAGTAATACGCAACAGAAAGGTAACCAGTCAATGCAGGACTCCAGAGGCAGAGATCTACTAAAGGAACTCGAGGAGATGGGCCTCTTGAATTTCTATGATATTGAAGCAGTAGGCACTCACCAACTTCCAACCTATGTCGGAAGAGGGTCTGGATCCACCATCGACTATATTTTTGTGTCCCCTCCTATGAGAGACTTGGTGATGGGAGGTAAAGTGTTAGGCGAATGCTTTAGCGATCATAATCCCCTTATATTGTCCTTTAAACTCCCGGGGGCATTTCACTTACTGGGACGAGGCAGGCCTGTAACGGTGGTGACAAGGGACCAGGGTAGGCGGCTTGGGTGGAAGCAAGTAGACCACCAAAAAGTTGTGGGAAGGGTTGTGGGGGACAACCTACATCTATTTATGGAAATACTCCTGACAGAAGCGCCAAATCCCATGACTGTTATAGATGCAATAACAGTAGTATATGCAGCAGTCAGAGACTGTCTTTTTGTTGTAGGCAACCACCCTAATAAACGTAAATGTGGCTGGTACGACAAAGCCTGCTATGATGCAAGGGCAAATTTAAAGATGGCTACCAAGACCCACCCTAGAGATTGGGTTCTCATAAAAGAAGCGAGAATAAGGTATAAAATGACCCTGAGGGATAGTAAGCTAAAATATAAAGATAAAGCTTGGGAAGAGTTAGAGCATGCTACAGCTTTGAAAGACCCCGGCCTGTTTTGGAAGGTGGTGAATAGAGGTTCCCTTGAAACAGAAACCTCCGAGGGCCTTGGATGTAATATAGCCCCGGAGGCCTGGGTAACTCATTTCTGTAATATATTTGAGGGTACCCCCCTAAGTAATACACGGGAGAGTGTGTATGATGTGGCTCCTAACCTAGCAATCAGATTCTCCCTACAGGAGGTTATTGATGCGATACAGAGTTGTGCGCATAATAAAGCTCCGGGCCCGGACTCGATCCCGATGGATTTGTATAAAGCTAACCCTCAGTTATGGGCACCCATTCTCCTAAATGTTCTCAATGCAGCCGTAACTGTGGGCATCCCTGCCTCTTGGAGATTGGCATGCATAGTCCCAGTGTTTAAAAAGGGTGATCGTAATGATCCTAAGTCTTATCGCCCTATTTCACTGCTGGAGGCCTCTGTGAAGATTCTGGAACGGATTATCCTAGGGCGTCTGGAGGCCTGGATGCTAGGAAATGATATTTTAAGTCGGGAACAGTATGGCTTCAGGGAATGTCTCGGTACGCAAGAACAGTGTCTCAATTTACTGATGATAATCAACAAATACACGCAGGCCAGGAAAGGTACCCTTTATCTTGCTTTTATGGACCTCAGCTGTGCTTTTGATAAAGTGAACCGGTCTTTATTATGGGAGAGGCTAATTCAGTTAGGGTTGGACCCTATTATAGTAGAGCTTCTCCGATATCTCCATTCGGGGACAGTGGCAAATGTGAGGGTGGGCCCAAATGGGGAATGTTCGGAGGCATTCAAGCTTTCAAGGGGTGTGCGCCAGGGGTGTGTCTTGGCCCCTACCTTGTTCCTTCTATATACTAATGGACTTACAGATTTTCTGATGGAACACTGCAGGGACGTCCCGAAGGTGAAGGGTATTGATATCCCTGTGCTGACGTATGCGGATGACGCGGTCCTTATGGCCCGCACGATGAATGGTCTCCGAGAATTAGTTAGAGCTTATGTCGTCTTTATGTCAGCACTGGGGATGGAGGTAAATTTTAAGAAGTCGCACTTTATGGTTTGTGGTAAACCTATGAGCAGGGTTGGGGAGCTAAGGGTGGAGGATTAAGTTATTCGCAGAGTCCACGAGTTCCCATACTTAGGGGTCATTTTTGATGAGAAAGGATCTTGAAAACCCTGTATTGCCAGAAGGATTGTGCTTTTTCATGCAACAGTTGGTGCAACCTTTGACTTCGCGGCTAGGGTAGGTAGCAAACCGATCAAACCGCTGCTTGAAATCTTTAGGCGGAAATGCCTACCTGTCCTTCTGTATGGTTCAGCACTTTGGGGGTTTAGGGATACCCGAGCCCTTATGGTGGAAGAAAATCGTTTCTGTAGAAGGCTTCTGGGTGTTGGTCAAAATATTCCTGGATTTTGCCTCCACCTGGAACTGGACCTTGAGTATGTACAGGACACTACCCAGCTGGCTCCCCTTTCGTTATGGATTTCAGTTTGGAGTAACGAACATGCCTCTCTTAATAGGGATATCCTAAGGGATTGTTTGGCCTGCGACCATGTAAAACATATCCCCTGGTTGTCGCACATAAGGAAGATGGCACATGACCTGGGGCGGCCTGAATTGTTTGATTATTCCGAAGACCTAACTAGCTATGATAAGAAATGGGTTAAGGATAACTATCAGAGATTCCAGGAGACCAAGAGGGAGGGGGAGGCTCTAAGGAAAAAATCGATCAGGGAATTTACTATGCTAAAGATGTGGGTGGGTCCTGAGCAATATCTTTTAGAAATCAAGGATGTGAGGGAAAGGTCTCTCATAACTCGATTTCGCTTGGGGATCATTAGAAGTAATTTGTGTTTCCCCCTAGGTCAGTATGGGGAGAAATGTATTAGACCCTGCCCCTGTGATGGGGTGTCCCATCAGACTTTGATCCATTTTACACTGTTCTGTGTCTTCTATGCTCCATTTAGAACCCGATTCCTACTACCGCTCCTTAGGCCCAAGGGTTTTGTGCAATACCGTCCGGCTTTCATGTGGCTGCAAATGGCCTCAGATGTACTGGTATGGAAGGGCCTGGGATCATTTCTGAAGGGAGCTACTACTTGGCGCAAAAATGTAGAATGTTTAGAATGATCTCATTTATTTTTCTTCAGTTTTTTTATGAATGAGGTTTTTATCTTCTTTTGTTTTTTATTTTATATTTTATTTTATTTTTATTTTATTTTATTATTTTTCTATATATATATATATTTATATGTACATGTTTTATGATGGGTGCTTTTATTATACATGGTTTTTATTGGTATTCTTATAATGTTTTGATGATTATGTGTTGTAATGGATGAATATTTTTATACCGAATAAAGCTTCTTCTTCTTCTAACCAGTCAACCTTTGGGAAAGGGCTTCAACTGCGTGGACACATCAGTTGCAGTGTTTATTGTAACTTTTAATTCATTTGAGCTTTAAACATTTTTAGTTCAAATCTGCAGGTTAGGCAATAAGAGACTGATTACTTGGCAAATTCATAATTATGCGAAACACACAGCAGCTGCATAATTCCAGTAGCCTTGCCTAACAGCTTGGAAGTGTGCCGACTATTTGCCACATACTAGAAATCTACTGTTAAAGATTTTTTTTAACACTTTTGTTTTATTGGCATTTCAGAGTAAGTAATCAAGTCATAGTACATCTCTTCCAACCAGTGCATACATATAACAATAACAGATGCATCTATACTCAGAGTTCAACAGCACTCTGATAATGGAATACAATCTATTGCAATCTTACTACTCCTTTGTATGAGCATCCCACTAGCAGGGTGCCAGGTGGGAACATTGTCTCCAGGATAGCATGTTAGAGACTATGGTTGGGTTAGGGTTGAGGTAGAGGTGAACATGTGAGATAGATTTACAGATTGTTATTACATCTGGTCAACACATGCCAGTTGGGTGAAACTAATCAACTTTAAAACTAGTAACTGGTAACTTGCCCTTGTTATATATATGTTTTAGAATGACCAAAGTGACAGCACTAAAATGATGTTGCACCTTCTATGTGGTGTCGTCCAGAGGTTCTGTGGGGGTAATTCAACAGGCAAGGGCAAGGAGGCATCATGGTAACTATGCTCCCATCCGACCAGGACTTTTTGACCTCTATGGGATTGCCCTTCCCGCCACATCAACCCTATCTGGCTACTTTAACACTTCCTATGTTGCTTCCTGAATCTGACTGTCCTCCCGTACTTGAGATCTCCCAACTGTCAATCACCTCTGTCCACAGTGGGGCAATCGGTCTCCACCTTATCCCCCTACTCTCCTCTCTGCTCAAGGCCCTCTCTTCTGCTCTGGCCCATCTTGTCACATCTATTATTCATGCAGCCAAGCTGGGACCTCTGTTGTGTTTCCAAGTCATCGACACGCTGCACTTAGCTAGTACTAAGGCCCAAGTCTACAAATCTGTTACCAATTTTTTTGGGGTGTGGTCCATTAAACAATCCCAACAAGCAAGTCACTATTGTGTTCTCAAGTCGCATATTCAGCACATGATTAATTTTTTGTATGACGCCATCACAGAATTCTTTCAGCTTCGGGCATCCCCATATCATACGGCCAAATCCAAGTCGGGCAGGATGCAGCTGGGGCAGCCTATCTCGTCACCTCCATATGTGAGCCTAAGCCGTGGAGTAAGATAAGTCCTGTGAGTGTAGTTATATTGTATGTACTTTAGTTGTGTGTTTTGGGATACTGAGGGTGCATACGCTAGAATCTTGCTCCAGTCTATGGGGGTGATTCTAACCCTGGCGGTCGGTGTTAAAGCGGCGGCCAACCCGCCAACAGGCTGGCGGTAAAAAATATGGAATTCTGACCCTGGCGGGAACCGCCAACACAGACAGCCACTTTAACACTCCGCCCGCCACGGCGGTACAAACAAACAGCGCGGCGGTCACCGCCAACAGCCAGGCGGCAGACAATGTACCGCCCACCCTATCACAACTCACCAATCCGCCACCTTTTCCGGGGCGGGAGCACCGCCGATAAAAACACGGCGGAAACAGACTACGAACGGGAAAACGCTCACCACTACGCACTCCAGGAGGAAGGAGGACAGCATGGAACCCGAATTAAACATCCTACCTGCTCTCGTCTACCTTCTCATCTACCACGAGTACGAAGTCCGGCGCAGACGACAATGGTGAGTACTGCACCTACGACACACGGGAGGGGGGAGGAAGAAAGGTTACGGGCACACACATATGCAACCCCCCCCCCCCCCAACTATGTACACACCAATGCAGAGCAACAAGTCACAGTGACACCACCCAAACACCCCAGAAAAATGCTAGGACATAATCAAATTTGGAATAAATATTTATGTACCAAAAAGGTCCTGAAAAATATCGTACAACCATGAAAGATATTCACAAGAAAACAAATGACATACACATCAGTGTATAACTGAAGTAACAAGTCCTGCACATCCTACGAATTCATCATGTCCGTGGGCCAAAGTTTTGAGAAACAAGGGCAAAGCCCACACAGGAGACCTGAGTCCTTTGGAGAGAACACTGCAGGGGCATCAGATGTAAAAACTACAGGCATCTCAGGGGGAAGGGAAGGGGGGGGCACCACAGCCACATGAGTCCACGACGCCAGATCCACGAGGAGCCACCATGCCCACTGTACCATCCTGGGGAGTGCAAAGCCACAGTCTCTCAATGTCTCTACAGTGGGTGGGCTGCCCACTGGACCATCCTGGGGAGTGCAAAGCCACAGTCTCTCAATGTCTCTACAGTGGGTGGGCTGCCCACTGTACCATCCTGGGGAGTGCAAAGCCACAGTCTCTCAATGTCTCTACAGTGGGTGGGCTGCCCACTGGACCATCCTGGGGAGTGCAAAGCCACAGTCTCTCAATGTCTCTACAGTGGGTGGGCTGCCCACTGGACCATCCTGGGGAGTGCAAAGCCACAGTCTCTCAATGTCTCTACAGTGGGTGGGCTGCCCACTGTACCATCCTGGGGAGTGCAAAGCCACAGTCTCTCAATGTCTCTACAGTGGGTCGGCTGCCCACTGTACCATCCTGGGGAGTGCAAAGCCACAGTCTCCCAATGTCTCTACAGTGGGTGGGCTGCCCACTGGACCATCCTGGGGAGTGCAAAGCCACAGTCCATCAGGTGGATGACAGTCTCCACTGGTCAAGGAGGAGGCATGGTGGGCACAGTGAACCATAAACAGTGATTGAGACAGCGGTGCCCAGCGGAGCGGTGCTTGAGATGAAGGGCCCAGCGGAGCGGTGTTTGAGACGGCGGTGCCCAGCGGAGCGGTGCTTGAGATGAAGGGCCCAGCGGAGCGGTGTTTGAGACGGCGGTGCCCAGCGGAGCGGTGCTTGAGAAGAAGGGCCCAGCGGAGCGGTGCTTGAGAGGAAGGGCCCAGCGGAGAGGTGGAGAGACAGCGGTGCCCAGCGGAGCGGTGCTTGAGAAGAAGGGCCCAGCGGAGCGGTGTCTGAGACGGCGGTGCCCAGCGGAGCGGTGCTTGAGAAGAAGGGCCCAGCTGAGCGGTGCTTGAGAAGAAGGGCCCAGCGGAGCGGTGCTTGAGAGGAAGGGCCCAGCGGAGAGGTGGAGAGACAGCGGTGCCCAGCGGAGCGGTGCTTGAGAAGAAGGGCCCAGCGGAGCGGTGCTTGAGAGGAAGGGCCCAGCGGAGAGGTGGAGAGACAGCGGTGCCCAGCGGAGCGGTGCTTGAGATGAAGGGCCCAGCGGAGCGGTGTTTGAGACGGCGGTGCCCAGCGGAGCGGTGCTTGAGAAGAATGGCCCAGCGGAGCGGTGCTTGAGAGGAAGGGCCCAGCGGAGAGGTGGAGAGACAGCGGTGCCCAGCGGAGCGGTGCTTGAGAAGAAGGGCCCAGCGGAGCGGTGTCTGAGACGGCGGTGCCCAGCGGAGCGGTGCTTGAGAAGAAGGGCCCAGCGGAGCGGTGCTTGAGACGGCGGGGCCCTGTTCAGCGGTGCTTTTCTCCACGGCGGGCCCTGTTCAGCGGTGCTCTTCTTCACCGCGGGCCCTGTTCAGCGGTGCTCTTCTGCACGGCGGGGCCCTGTTCAGCGGTGCTCTTCTTCACTGCGGGCCCTGTTCAGCGGTGCTCTTCTGCACGGCGGGGCCCTGTTCAGCGGTGCTCTTCTTCACCGCGGGCCCTGTTCAGCGGTGCTCTTCTCCACGGCGGGCCCTGTTCAGCGGTGCTCTTCTTCACCACGGGCCCTGTTCAGCGGTACTCTTCTGCACGGCGGGGCCCTGTTCAGCGGTGCCTATCTTCACGGCGGGCCCTGTTCAGCGGTGCTCTTCTGCACGGCGGGGCCCTGTTCAGCGGTGCTCTTCTTCACCGCGGGCCCTGTTCAGCGGTGCTCTTCTCCACGGCGGGCCCTGTTCAGCGGTGCTCTTCTTCACCGCGGGCCCTGTTCAGCGGTGCTCTTCTCCACGGCGGGGCCCTGTTCAGCGGTGCTCTTCTTCACGGCGGGCCCTGTTCAGCGGTGCTCTTCTCCACGGCGGGCCCTGTTCAGCAGTGCTCTTCTTCACCGCGGGCCCTGTTCAGCGGTGCTCTTCTCCACGGCGGGCCCTGTTCAGCGGTGCTCTTCTTCACCGCGGGCCCTGTTCAGCGGTGCTCTTCTGCACGGCGGGGCCCTGTTCAGCGGTGTTCTTCTTCACCGCGGGCCCTGTTCAGCGGTGCTCTTCTGCACGGCGGGGCCCTGTTCAGCGGTGCTCTTCTTCACCGCGGGCCCTGTTCAGCGGTGCTCTTCTTCACGGCGGGCCCTGTTCAGCGGTGCTCTTCTTCACCGCGGGCCCTGTTCAGCGGTGCTCTTCTTCACCGCGGGCCCTGTTCAGCGGTGCTCTTCTCCACGGCGGGCCCTGTTCAGCGGTGCTCTTCTTCACCGCGGGCCCTGTTCAGCGGTGCTTTTCTCCACCGCGGGCCCTGTTCAGCGGTGCTCTTCTTCACCGCGGGCCCTGTTCAGCGGTGCTCTTCTCCACGGCGGGCCCTGTTCAGCGGTGCTCTTCTTCACCGCGGGCCCTGTTCAGCGGTGCTCTTCTCCATAGCGTGCCCTGTTCAGCGGTGCTCCTCTGCACCGCGGGCCCTGTTCAGCGGTGCTCTTCTCCACAGCAGGCCCTGTTCAGCGCTGCTCCTCTGCACCGCGGGCCCTGTTCAGCGGTGCCTATCTTCACGGCGGGCCCTGTTCAGCGGTGCTCTTCTGCACGGCGGGGCCCTGTTCAGCGGTGCTCTTCTTCACCGCGGGCCCTGTTCAGCGGTGCTCTTCTTCACCGCGGGCCCTGTTCAGCGGTGCTCTTCTGCACGGCGGGGCCCTGTTCAGCGGTGCTCTTCTTCACCGCGGGCCCTGTTCAGCGGTGCTCTTCTTCACCGCGGGCCCTGTTCAACAGTGCTCTTCTGCACGGCGGGGCCCTGTTCAGCGGTGCTCTTCTTCACCGCGGGCCCTGTTCAGCGGTGCTCTTCTGCACGGCGGGGCCCTGTTCAGCGGTGCTCTTCTTCACCGCGGGCCCTGTTCAGCGGTGCTCTTCTCCACGGCGGGCCCTGTTCAGCGGTGCTCTTCTTCACCGCGGGCCCTGTTCAGCGGTGCTCTTCTCCACGGCGGGCCCTGTTCAGCGGTGCTCTTCTTCACCGCGGGCCCTGTTCAGCGGTGCTCTTCTCCACGGCGGGCCCTGTTCAGCGGTGCTCTTCTTCACCGCGGGCCCTGTTCAGCGGTGCTCTTCTCCACGGCGGGCCCTGTTCAGCGGTGCTCCTCTGCACCGCGGGCCCTGTTCAGCGGTGCCTATCTTCACGGCGGGCCCTGTTCAGCGGTGCTCTTCTGCACGGCGGGGCCCTGTTCAGCGGTGCTCTTCTTCACTGCGGGCCCTGTTCTGCGGTGCTCTTCTGCCCCGCGGGCCCTGTTCAGCGATGCTCATCCAGCAGGTCAAGGGAGCCAGACCTGACCTGGACTCCCTGCTCAGTCGCCCTCGGACCGTGACGTTTCGGGACCCTTCGGGGACGGACTCCTGGCCTCCTTAGTGTCCTCCTTCCCAGCTGGGATGTGGCATGTGGGGTCCACCTTCTCCGCGCTCCTGCTGCCCTTCCGCTCCTTTGATGGGGCTCTCGGGCCCTTGCCTCCCCTAGATGGTGTGGGTGGTGAAGTGGCCGCACATTGCTCCTTGGGGGCAGCTCTGTCGGTCCTCGCACGGCGGCCCTTGTTTTTGCGGGTCCTCTTGCCGGGGGGGGGGCTGGACGTGTCCTTGCTGCTGATCGATGTGTCGCTGCTGGCAAAGGGTGGGCTCCAGAACCCATGCACAACAGTGACACCTGAAGCTGGGCTGGTGGTGGCTGCGGTGCTCTTGGGACTCTTTGAAGATGGATGGGGGAGCTCATCGGGGGGAAAGAGGTCAAGGTTAGCCATGAAAAGTTTTTTAGGGCCAAGGTAAAGGGTAGGAGAAGTGGAGATGGAAGTGGAGGTAGAGGAGGTGGTTGGAGGAGAGTCAGGTGTGCTGTCATTGGGTGAAGGTGCTGGTGCTGTAGGCTGTCGTGAGGTGGATGGCTGTTGGGTGGGTGGTTGCCTGCGTTTGTGTGTCTTGGAAGAGGGGGTGACAGACACAGTGGGAGAGGACACAGGGGACGTGTAAATGGCAGTGGGGGTGGTGACTGCACGAGTGTGGACTGTACTGGAGGGTGAGGTGGTGATGGAAGCACTGGCAGATGTTGGGGTGCATGCAGGTGTGAGTGTAGACATCACAGGCAGGGAGGAGGGAGACGAGGAGGAGGGGGACACAGGGGTGGCAGTGGCTGTTGGCATGTCTGCATCTGGGTGTTGCTTGGGTGAGTGTTTGTGGGATCTGTGGTGCTTGTGTTTGGATGAGCTGCTCTTGGGTTTTGAGGTCTGTGCAGGCTGGTCTGATGGTGTGGATGGGATAGGCTGAGGAACAGGAGACAGAGAAAGGCTGGAGGCAGTAAGAAGAGGGAGGCTGGAAACAGGGACAATGGCTGCCGTCAGTGCTGAGGCCAGAGCAGTGAACGCTCGTTGATGGGCAGCCTGACCCGAATGAATGCCCTCCAGGTACGCATTGCTCTGTTGCACCTCCCTTTGCACACCCTGGATGGCATTCAAAAGGGTCGTCTGCCCAACAATGAGCGTCCTTACCAGGTCAATGAGCTCCGCACTGAGGGCAGCAGGGGCAACAGGGGCAGGGGCTGAGGTGCCTGGGGCGAAGGAGACGCGCGCCTTCCTGGGCGGACGGGCACGGAGCGAAGACTGAGGGGCTGCTGGGAGGGCGGGGCTGGTGCGCTGGGTGGCGGCTGTACCTGTAGAGGCGGGGGGCACGGATGTTGCCGCCACCGCTAGGGAGCTCCCATCCGAGGACGTGTCGCTTTCGCTGCTCTCACCAGCGGTCCCCGTCGTGGTGCTCCCCTCGCCCTCCAGATCACTGGTGCCCTTGGTGTCTGTTCCTGGGCCCACCGGGGCATTGTGTCCTGCAGCTCCCTCATGCTCCGATGCCAAATCTCCTCCGCCTGATGATGCTAATGCACACATGCACAAGAAGATGAAGAGAAAGGGTGGGGGGAGAAAAAAGAAGACCAGGTTGAGTGCATGCAATGTCAACACCGTTGGCGGAGAGGACAGACACAGGAGTCTAATGCACTAAGCCGCGCATTCGGGGTACACTACTCAGTACTACTGACTAGGACAACAGGCCAAGAGACGTCAAACGCGCACATGGGAGATGCTGGACCTTCAATGGCTGTACTTGTCACCCTACCGAGGTGGGGGCCGGGGGCACAGGGCCATGCCTAAGGGAGAGGACTACACTACAGAAAGCGCCCTGGCCTAATGTCACCCACAGCCCTCCTCCCCCACCCAGACGCCTCCACTGCGCAGAAAGATAGGAGAATGTGCTGATACTCACCCCCTTGTGTCTGCTGTGATGTCTTAAAGCACCCATCCAATTCTGGGTAGGCCACCGCCAGGATCCGGGACATCAGGGGGGTCATGGTGCGACTGGCACCCCTCCTAGGTTGGGAGGCCATCCCCAGCAGTGTTTCTGCGGTCTTCCTTGTTCCGCGGCGGATGTCCTCCCACCTCTTGCGGCAGTGGGTGCCCCGTCTGTTGTGGACCCCCAAGTTCCGGACTTCCTTGGCGATGGCACGCCAAATCTCGATCTTCTGATGGGCGCTGACCTATTTGACATGTACAGGGTGGAAAGGAGGAAATCATCAATGACCTGCATGTTAGATGTGATTGGCCCCCCCCACCAACTTTGCCATATGGCACATGCTCTCATCTGTCGGGCGTTGCACTCCTCATTCGCCCCCCACCCCACCAACTTACATCCACCCCAATCCACACAGGCATAGCCCATTCCATGTGCACCCGGTGTACTCACTTGTTGGTCTGGAGGACCGTAGAGTAGCGCATACTGGGGGAGGACCCCATCCACGAGCTTCTCCAACTCTTCAGACGTGAAGGCAGGGGCCCTTTCCCCAGTCGCAGCAGCCATTGTATCTTCCAGACCGAGGTCACAGCAGCACTTGCAGTATAGGTCCTCTCCTGTGGATGATCAGGTCTCGAGTGATTAAGCAGATAGAAAATGGCGGTCACGCCCGCGGCGGTGCCTACCGCGGCGGTGCGTACCGCGACCGCCGGCGCACTTCGTCATTGGCTCCTGAAACCCATAGGCTTCAATGTTAACCAATGCGGCTTTGCGCCGCGGTCTTCGACCACCTACCGCTACGGTGTGCCCCGCCAGCGCATTGACCTCACATCCCATTGTCCCACTTCACAGGTCAGGCAGCCGCCATTTCAAGGGCCTACATGGCTTAATTTTGACTGCGACACACAGGCCTAGGCCTTGCATTGCCACACATACACGCCTTTCAACCCATTGCCATTCTTTAACTGTGCAAGCTGTCTGTACGTACCTGTGGTTTGGCTGACTCTGTGCTCCATGTTGTCCTTCCTAGGCACCGTCCGCTGGGACTTGGGATGAGAAGGAGGAATCCTCGCGTGTACCGACCGCTGGTGGACCTGTCGACAATGGAAGAACGCCATATAATACTTCGATACAGACTTCACCGTGCCACTATCCATGAACTGTGTGCCCAGCTGGAGCCAGCCCTGATGTCCCCCATCCGCCAACCCACAGGGATTCCCCCTCTGGTGCAGGTTTTGTCAGTCCTCCATTTTTTGGCAACTGGGTCATTCCAGACCACAGTGGCTATGTCATCTGGAATGTCTCAGCCTATGTTTTCAAAGATTTTGAGTAGAGTGTTGTCTGCCCTGATGAAACTCATGCAGCGCTACATCATTTTCCCAGAGGAGGGTGACTTGCCTACAGTGAAGGGTGATTTCTATGCCCTTGGACATATCCCCAACATCATTGGTGCCATTGATGGGACCCATGTGGCTTTGGTACCCCCAAAAGACGATGAGCAGGTGTACCGAAACAGAAAAAGTTATCATTCGATGAATGTCCAGGTGGTCTGTTTGGCTGACCAGTACATCTCCCATGTAAATGCCAAGTTCCCAGGGTCAGTGCATGACGCGTATGTGATGCGAAATAGCAGCATCCCCTATGTGATGGAGCAGCTACAGAGACAACGTGTGTGGCTAATAGGTGACTCTGGTTACCCCAACCTGCCTTGGCTACTGACCCCAGTAAGGAATCCCCGGACCAGGGCAGAGGAACGGTACAATGAGGCCCATGGGCGAACTAGGAGGATCATCGAAAGGACCTTTGGCCTCCTGAAGGCCAGGTTTAGGTGCCTGCATATGACTGGGGGATCCCTGATGTACTCACCAAAGAAGGTGTGCCACATCATCGTGGCCTGCTGTATGCTTCACAATCTGGCATTGCGACGTCAGGTTCCTTTCCTGCAGGAGGATGGTGCAGATGGTGGTGTTGAAGTAGCTGTGGAGCCTGCGGAGAGTGAAGAGGAGGAAGACTCAGAGGACGACACAGACAACAGGGACAGAGTAATAGAACAGTATTTCCAGTAGCACACAGGTAATAATCACCCATGCCATTTTACATTTCCTGAAAGCCTCCTGCATCTCAACTTTGTCGGTTTCCCCCCAGACCTATGAACATGATGTTTGATTTTCCCTTCCCTTTTCTGTGCTGTATGAGCCACTGCGTGACCTCGGCTTGGTTGGCCCATGGACTAATGCTAAGTTACCTCGGTATGTGTAATTCACAATGTTCACAATACGTAATTGATATGTAATGTGTCATACATTTGTAAATAAGACAGGCTGAGTCCTGATTGATTTCAGTGCAATATGTGATTTATTATTAGTGCATAGATATTGGTACATGATAGTGAAACAGTGATGGGTGGGGGTGGAGTAATGTCCATGGCGGAGTCCAGTTCTCAGTCTCACAGGTGCATTGTCCATATGCCTGTGGCAGGATGGAGCAGGGGCAGTTCAAGGTTTGACAGGGTGGCAATGTGGGACAGTGGGAGGACTTCAGGGGGTATGTGATGCTGGCGGGGGACTTGACATCCTACTCTGTCGTTTTTTTTTATCTCAGGCTCCTTTTGCGGGCGGTTGTTGTTCAGCAGGAGGTGGGGTTCTGGGGGGCTGTCGTTGTGGTGGGGCCTCCTGTCCACTAGCGCCGGCGAAGGTGGGAGGCTGTTCCTGGCTAGTGACAGGGGCCCTGTGTGATGCCACATGGTCCCGAAACGTGTCCTCTATGCGGTTCAGGGCCTGGACTATGCTCCCCATAGCGGTTGAGATGTTGCTGAGTTGGTCGCTGAACCCCATGTAGCGTTGCTCCTGCTGTGCCTGGATCTCCTGGAACCTGGCCAGTACCGTCGCCATCGTCTCTTGTGATTGGTGGTAGGCAGCCATGATGGTGGTGAGGGCCTCTTGGAGAGTGGGTTCCCTGGGCCTCTCCTCCCCCCCCTGTCGCACAGCAGCCCTCCGAGTTGCCCTGTTTCCCTGGGCCTCTGTCCCCTGGACGGTGTGCCCACTCCCACTGCCCCCAGGTCCCTGTTGCTGTTGGGTTGGTGGGTTACCCTGGGGGCCCTGTAGTGGTAGACACACCGCTGCTTGACCTGTCCTAGAGACAGAGGCATGGGCCCGCTGGGTGGGAGCTGTGCTGTTGTTCTCAGAGGGGGTTGGGTCTGCAGTGGCCTGTGTCTGGGTGAGGGGAACCGACTGCCCAGAGGTCCCCGATGGTCCGGGCTGGTCATCAGGTTCCAGGTCGACAGAGCTGCTGTCATCACTAGTGGCCTGTTCCGGGGGAGGGATGGACATTTCTGGTCCCTCCTGACCGGTCTGTTGTCGTTCGGGTCCTGCATGGGGTAAGAGGGTATGGTTATTGTTTCTGTGTGTGCATTAGCTTGCGTTTTATGGGTGCCCTTGTCCCCCAGTGCTGGCATTCCCTTGGGGGAGGTGTTGTGAGGGTGTTTTGGGGGGGGGGGGTGATGGGTATGTGCAGTGGTCATGCTTAGGTGATGGGTGTCCATAGTTTGGGGGTGGCATGCAGGGGTTGGTGTTGGGTGGGTTGTGCTGGGGAGACATTCTCAGGGAGGATGTGTGCTGGGGGTTGGGGGTGAGGGTGGGGGTTAGCATGCTGGGGGGGGGGTGAAGTGGTTGGCCTTGTACTTACCAGAGTCCATCCCTCCGTGTACTCCAGCGAGGCCATCAGGATGCAGGATGTTGAGTACCTCTTGCTCCCATGTTGTGAATTCGGGTGGAGTGGGTGGGGGTCCCCCGCCAGTCTTCTGCACTGCGATGTTGTGTCGCGAGACCATCGAGCGCACCTTCCCCCGTAGGTCGTTCCATCGTTTGCGGATGTCCTCTCGATTTCTGGGATGCTGTCCCACCGCGTTGACCCTGTCCACGATCCGCTGCCAGAGCTCCGCCTTCCTTGCTATGGTGGTGTGCTGGACCTGTGAGCCGAAGAGCTGGGGTTCCACTCTTATGATCTCCTCCACCATGACCCGGAGTTCTTGGTCCGAAAAGCGTGGGTGCCTTTGTGGTGCCATGGGGTGGTGTGTATGAGGTGTGGGGTGGTGTATGTGTGATGTGTGTGTTGGTGTGTGGTGCTTTGTGCTTCTATGTGGTGTGTGTGATGTTGCGGTGTGCCTCTGTGTGTCTGGCTATCTATTCTCTGATGTGTCTCTCTCTCTCCTTCGTCTCTGGTTTTTGTTGGTAGGGGTTTGTGGGTGATGTGGGTGTGTGTTTTATATGGTATTGGATGTGTGGGAGTGGTGTGTGTATGTGTTTCAGGTGTGTGCCTTTCAAATTGTCCAATGTGGTAGGGGTTTGTAAAGGTGTGTGTATTTTGACCGCGGCGGTGTGTAGCGCCAATGGAATACTGCGGTTGAATGACCGCTGCGTCGATTTGCGGGTCATAATGGGATGGGCGCATTTCTGTTGGCGTGGCGGTGGAGGTTTGGTCTTCTCCAGTTTACCGTTGGCCGCTGATGTGGCGGACTGCAGTGGAGGGCGGATTTTCGGAGGTTTTGCAGTTGTGGGTCAGAATGTCCGTGGCGGCTGACCGCGGCCGCGGCGGTATTGTGGCGGCCTTCTGACCGGCGGTAAGCGGCTTTTACCGCCGAGGTCAGAATGACCCCCTATGTCTGTAAGGGTCTTATTTAGTTCTGTCTCCCATTTGGTCCGAAGGGTGTCCAGTGGTCTATGCACCATTCCCATCAGTGCTTTATAGAGCCACGAGACCAAGTGAGAGCCCCTTCCAATGCACAATGTAGTCTGAAGAAGTCTGTGTGTGGGTGGTTCACCCTATGCATCGTTCCAGAGTTCACTAATATCTCCCACCACTGCCTCATAAGTCATAAATTGCGGTCGTGTCAGTCCGGTCTGGTCCATTAGGTCGTTAAACGTATGTATTCCTACAGTTGTCCAGTGAAAAAGCTGTCTTTTTGTAAAACAGGAATACGGATCTCTGTGAGAGATCCCCACCAGGAGGGGTAGCCAGTGCATAGGGGACCTTAGTTTTTGTTTTCCTGAGTACTCTCCACCCATTGCCTAGGGCCATCGGTAGTAGTATACCTGGCTTTGGGCCCCGCAGGCTAGGTCTAAGCATCCTAGCTAACAGTCTATTTCGATTTGGGTCTCCCTCATTAGCCTCCAGCTCCCAAAGCCCCACCTCACTGAGCCAACGCATAGGCCATTGTAGCTGGGCTGCCAAGAAATAGAGCTCAAAAGGAGGGACTCCAAGCCCCCCTGCCCCCTGCGGTCGGTGGAGATTAGCCAAGGCCACTCATTGATGCCCGCCATCGCACAGTAATTCCCTGAGGAGTGCATCTAATGAGTGAAACCAGGAGGCTGGGAGCACAATGGGCAGGTTGGTAAAGTAATAAAGCAACCGGGGGAGCATCACCATCTTAAGTAGAGAGACGCATGCCATATTAGGCAACCAAAGTGAACGCCAAAAAGTGATGGTGGGCCGTTGTGCTCGAATTGTTTTACCCAGATTGCCCTCCCAAATATCTTGCAGCTCATGGTAGACCTGAATACCCAGGTAGCGGAATGAGTGAGGCGCCCATGTCACATTTTCGGGGCAAGAGTCCGCGCGGCCCACCCCAAGGAACATCGGGAAGACATATGTCTTCCTTTGGTTTAAACAGAGGCCTGAACAGGCGCCAAATTTGTCCAGCAGTCTGAACACACGTGGCAACGTCACCGACCCAATCCTAAAATAGATAAGAAGATCATCCGCGTATAGGGAGACTATGTGAAACTGCCCACGCTGGTATATTCCCATTCTTGACCCATTTCCCTGAATTTGGCCACCAGGGGTTCTATGGTGATAGCAAATAACAACGGTGACAGCGGACACCCCTTTCGGGTGCCTCTACATATGTTATAGCTGCAAGAGATCATCTGTCCTGTCTTAACACGTACAGTAGGGTGCGAGTAAAGTAACCTAACCCAGTCACCCCAAGCACTCGCATGTCCCATCCTCGACATGGTTGCCCCTAGGAAGTCCCAGCTCACCGTGTCAAAGGCCTTCTCAGGATCCACCAACACAATCATTGCCATCGGATCTGGAGGGTTGATGTCATCGTAGAGCAGGGAGTCTAGTCTACGGAGGTTATTAGACGTGTTACGGGTGGGAATAAACCCATTCTGATCTTCATGTGTGAGGTTACTCATATGAGGTAGCAATCTAGTGGCTAGGGCCTTGCTGAGGATCTTGAAATCAGTATGAAGCATAGACAATGGCTGAAAGTTGGCAACCTTCCTGTCACCCTGTATGGATTTGGGTAATGGGATCACCATGGCTTCCCGGGTTGAGGTCGGTAGTGCCACAGTTTCATAGGCTTCAGCATACAACTCTACTAGCCTCAGTGCCCGAACCCCACAACCCACTTTATATAACTCGGGGGCAAGCCGTCATTGCCCGGAGTCTTACCAGTCGCTAACGTTTTAATGGCCGCCATAATCTCTTCCACTGACAGCTGCGCCCCTAGTGTGTTCCTGCCTGTTTCAGAGAGAATACTCTGGGGTAGTATAGCCAAGAAGTCCTGCCTTTTGTCAGATGTGTCCACCTGTAGGGGACCATACAGAGATGTGTTGTAGGGCATGAATTCATTGTTTATCTGGCTGGGCAAGTATAGTATAGTACCCTCCATGGTAGTCAGTAGGTAATCGTCGTCCCTCCGACCCCCGGGCGAACCAGCCAGGCCAGTAATCTCCCCGCCTTCTCCTCTTCTTCATGTGCTCTGGCTATATACTTCTTGTAGTCATGACATCAAAGGCATTCCAGAGCTACATTGTACAGCTCTCTGGTATCCAGCAGCTTCGCCTGTGCTTCTGGGGTACCGTGAAAGTTGTTGTCTTACTGGTGCAGTCTGTCCTCTAGTCGTGCAATGTCCCACTCAAAGTCCCGCCTAATACCCACAGTTTGTCCCAAGCAATGCCCCCTTATTACCACTTTTAGGGTTTCCCACTCAATACCCCGACTAGATGCTGTTAGAAATGGGGTTTTTGGTTGGCAGTCAGGTTGCCCTCTGTCCAAGCAAGAACCCTCACTCTAGTCAGGGTAAGTCACACACAATCCAAAATCAGCCTGTGCCCACCCTCTGGTAGCTTGGCACGAGCAGTCAGGCTTAACTTAGAAGGCAATGTGTAAAGCATGTGTGCAATAAATCATACAATACCATAATATAACACCACAAAAATACACCACACAGTGTTTAGAAAAATATATAATATTTATCTGGGTATTTGCAGGTCAAAATGATCAAAGATGCAATATGAATTTGTAAAGATGTCACTGAAAAGTGATATAAAGTGTCTTTTTTTTTTGTGTACATTTTTTATTAGAGAAAAATATAAGACGATACACAGTATGCATTGAAATTTTTTCAGTAATCCGTGGTTCAGTTGGTAATTTTACAAATGATATCTGAATGTACATTGTCTAATAGGTACACTGATTCGTCGACATAGACTATGATTTGAAAATTAGGGAGGGTGCGGGGAAGGGGGTAAAGGTTATTGGGGGGTCAAATTGTAATAGAGGGGAGCAGGAGAGAGAGAAGAGTGATAGAGAGGAGAACGGGGAAGTAGGGAGGTTAGGTAGAATATTAGGGGGGAAAGGCAAATATTTTGGCTCAGTGTTTCTGTGTTATTAAATGGATATTCCGGTTGTTCCTCGTCATTTGCCGACGATCTTACAGGGTTGTGCCATGTGATACACTTATCAGAGCGTATTGTAGGGTGGGCCAAGAGGATACATTTATGGGGGGGAGAGGGCCATTCCGGGGGAGGGTAGACAAGGGAGAGTATCTGTGTAGATTCAGGGTGAGATGTATTAAGAATCCGGCCTTGCCGACTAATGTTGGACAGTTAGCCTCTGATCGAGCAAATCCAAGAAGCATAGTTTCTAATACGTATTTAAGCGGGTCGATATGGCATGGTGTAAAGGGTGTTCTCTGAGATGAATAGTCTCCGGAGTGGAGGAAAAGGATAGGAGAGCGGGGAGGGAAGCGAGGGAAGGAGAGAAAGGAAGATGGTGGGGTGTCAACTGCCATCCGCTGACCATCAGCCAGCTGCCTCATGGTCTTGTCAGGAAAGGGCTCCAAATTTCTGTAAATAGGGCCGCTTGATCCTGTAGGTTATAAATGACTCGCTCATGGGTAGCTGTTTGGAACATGGCTGTCATCCATTCCGTTGGTGTTGGGGCAACAGCAGACCTCCAGTGTCGAAGAATACAGATTTTCGCTGTGGCAATTGCCGTGTGAAGTAGCCGTTTGTGGGGACGTGATAGGGAGGGGTATGGGCGCATGTCGTGTAAGCTAATGAGTGTTATTGGTGACGAGTTTGGTATTGATATGAAATCCCTAAGAGTCTGGAACACAGCTTCCCATAGGGGCTGTATTGTCGGACAACGGCACAGAATATGAAGTAGATCACAATGGAGCTCTGCACATTGCCAACACCTCACATGTGGTATCAGACCTGCCCTGAACAGTTTTGTGGGGGTCCAGTACCAGTCCTGGAGAATTTTGAAGAGACAGAATTTCAGACGGGCCTCGCGGACCCCTCTGTCTAGGGCTTCGATTATGTCTTGCCATTCTTCTTCTGTGTAGGCTATCGCTAGTCGTTCTTGCCATCTGAGACGCATTCGCTCTAGGAGAGGTTGCGAGTAAAGATGGTTCGTAATCTCTGCGTATAGACTGGCCATAACTCCTCTGTGTTGGCCCCATTTCTGCAGGTAATTGACAACGGGTGAGGTTTTGATCGTCCACGGGGGGGGGGTCCTAGGGCCTTGCGCATACAGTGCATGAGTTGCATGTACCTCCATTCCTGATTTTTGTGGATTCCGAACTCTTCCCGTAGGGATTCAAAGGACCGGAAATCATTGCCATCTATTATTTGGGTTATGTTGTGGATACCAGCGTCGTTCCACTGGGGCCATCTTAGGGTACTTCCCCCTATTTTTATACATTTGTTTCCCGCTAAAGGGGCTTGAGCATGTAGAGAAGGGTGCACTCCCAGTAGCCGGTGGGCTCTGCGCCACGCTGTATTTGTGGCCGCGAGGATAGGATTGGACGAGTGAGAGTAGTTGGTATATATCCCGCCTAGTTCGGAGTGCTGTCCCTGTATGTGTTTCTCCGTGATTGTCCATTGTGGGGGGTCTGGGGTGCCTGGTAGTGTGTAGGCTAGTTGTGATAGTTGTAGGGCTAGAGCGTATTGTTCTACTGAGGGTAGACCTAGTCCTCCATAGGGTCTGCGTGCTAATATTGTCCCCGGTTTTAGTCTTGGCCGTATAGAACCCCAGACAAAGGACCTTATCAAAGTATCAATCCTTCTGAGAAGAGAGAGCGGAATCTGTAGGGGGAGCATGCCTAAAACATATGTGAAGCGGGGGAGGGTGACCATCCTAACCGCCTGTGTTCTGCCCCACATAGATAGGCCGAGTAAGGTCCACTTGGCAAAGTCCTGTTTCATCCGGGATATAAGAGGGTCTAGGTTATCCCTGACCATGTGTTCTAAGCCTCGGTTAATATATGTTCCCAGATATTTGAGGTGGGTTGGGGTCCATTTAAATGGGCGGCCATGGATTGCAGCTCTCGTTGTTACACGAGATAGGGGCAACGATTCACTCTTGTCCCAGTTTACTCGATACCCGGACAAGGGTGCAAAGCTTTCTATGATAGAAAGTAGGGATGGGATGGATCTTTCTAAGTCAGACAAGGTTAGCAGAATATCGTCTGCATATAAATAGATTTTGGAGGAACCCCCTGGTAAGGAGATGCCTGTTATCTGTTGAGAATTCCTTATAGTTGCCGCCAGCGGTTCCATTGCTAGTAGGAATAAGAGCGGAGACAAGGGGCAGCCCTGTCGAGTGCCCCTTCCGATGGGGAATGGGTCCAACAGAAAGCCCCCGCAGTTAACTTGTGCCGTAGGGTGATCGTGTAATAATCGGACTTTAGAAATAAATTGATCTCGGAGACCAAAATGTTTCATGGTGGTGAATAAATAGGGCCATTCGATGCGGTCAAATGCTTTCTCCGTGTCGAGGGATAGTGCCAAGGCTTCTTCTGGTAGGTTTAACGATTCAAGCAGTGTGTGGCATAGTGTGCGCATATGGTTTCTGGAAGTGCGGCCCGGTATGAATCCCACCTGGGTATTATGGATTAGGGACGGTATGACTTTGCGTAGACGTGCTGCAAGGACACTAGCTAGTAATTTAACGTCTCAGTTTAAAAGGGAGATGGGGCGATAGCTACTGCAGAGTAGGGGGTCCCTTCCAGGTTTAGGCAGAACGACAATCGTGGCCCTGTTGGACAGGGCACCCAGAGAGCCCTCCTGACACGCCTCCATGAGTGCCTCGTGTACTGCAGTGACTGTCTCTTCTCCTGACCATCTGTAAAATTCCGCGGGGAATCCATCTTCGCCCGGAGATTTATGGTATGGGAATTTTGTGATAACCTGTGTAATTTCTTCCTTGCTTATATCGCCCTCAAGGAGAGCTCGGCCGGCTTCTGATAGGCAGGGCAATTTTGCCGCAATGAGAAAAGCCTCTGTCTGTGCCTGGTCGGTCGTTGTTTCAGGGGTGTAAAGGTGTTGATAATATGTTGCAAATTCATTCACAATTTCTTGCGGGCGGGTCAGTACTGCTCCGGAGGGAGACGTTATGGCCGGGATAGCTGAGGCAGCATCTCTCTGTCAGAGCTGTGCCGCTAAGAGGCGTCCGGCCTTTTCATCTTGTTCATAGTGACGGTGACGTAACCTTTGTAGTGCGTATTCTGCCTGTGTTGTGTAAAGATCGTTTTGTGCCATTTGGGCGTGTTCGAGGGAGCGGCGTAGCGCTGGGGACGGCTGAGTAGTGTATTGTTTGGTGAGGCGTTGGATTGTGTCTTCTAGGGTGCGGTAGCGGACCTCCCTATCTCTATTGGCCAGTGCTGCGTCCCTCATCATGTTCCCTCTCAGAGTGGCCTTAGCCGCTGCCCATAAGACCTGCTTGGATGTCACAGAGTCTATGTTTTCGGTCATGTATGTGGATATGTGGGCCTTGAGTTGCTCTTTCCCCTGTGGGGAACGGTATCTGTGTATGGCAAAGCGCCATGGTTTACGACCAGGAGAGGTCAAGCCCACCTGGATAGAGAGTAAAATCGGGGAATGGTCTGAGAGTCCGCTATCTAAGATGCTAGTGTCTTGTATTTGGGGGATTATGGTGTGTGTTACAAGAAAATAGTCCAGGCATGATTGGGTGCCATGGACGGACGAAATGAATGTGAATTCCTTGTCCTTTGGGTGTGTTAGTCTCCAGCAGTCGACTAGGCCTACATCTGATGTGATGTCCGTCAGTAAGGCCCTATCGGGATTATTGCCCACATCGATGGGGCCTGTCCTGTCCAGTATGGCATCTCTAGCAAGATTCCAATCCCCCCCCATGATATAGCGTGTGGTCCCTATTTCGGTCAGTACGCGATTGAGTTGTAGGAAGAAGGAACGCTTTGGTCCGGTTGGTGTATAGACAGAGCTCATACATAGGAAGGTATTTACTATTTTCAGTTTGACAAATGTATATTTCCCTTCTGTGTCATTCCATGTTTTAATGATCGTGGTCGGCAGAGATTTACGTATTAGTATCGCTACGCCACATTTACGAGGTGTGCCTCCCTTGATTCCCTGATCTTCTGGACAGCAGCTGAAGAAGACCTTTCCTACCCAGTCACGTCTAAGTTTATCGGACTCTATATTATCAAGATGCGTTTCTTGGATCAGGGCTATGTCTGCTTTTTTAGATTGAAAATATGACAAGATCTGTTTCCGTTTGATGTAGTTCGTCATGCCATGAACATTCCAGGAGAGGATTCGTAATGGGTGCACTATGTGGGGGGTTGTCTCTGACATACTGAGTTAGAGGAAGGAATTTCAGCAATACTGGGGGTGGTAGTCGTGTGGTGCTGTGTTCGCTGTAATATGAATATTTGGGAGTTCGAGGGGTGAGACAAAGGCAGCTGGTGAGGGTCGGGTACCCCAACAAGAAAAAAAAAAAAAAAAAGGGGGGGGGGGGGAGAAACGAGAACGTGGAGGGGTTGGTGAGGGAGGGGAAAGGGATAATATGGGAGTAAAGAAGGCTAGAGTTAGCGTTTGTCTGTAAAGTGGGATGGATGTGATGATTAGGAGGGAAAGAGGTTAGAGGGATATAGGGAGGACCGGGAGTACTATGATCCCTTAGGGATGGTCTGTAAACGGCGAGTCCGAGTCCTATCCGAGTTCCTAATGCCGTCGATGCAGCCTCTCTGCCGAGGAGGCGGCGTTGGGGCAGGGGGAGTCCAGTATTGATCCAAGGTGGTCGAATGCACAGGTTTCCCACCGGATTTCCCCCGGCTGGGGGAATCCTCCATGGCGGCGCTGCATGCAGCGCCGCCATGGGGATTCCGACCCCCTTCCTGCCAGCCTGTTCCTGGCGGTTTACACCGCCAGGAAAAGGCTGGCGGGAACGGGTGTCGTGGGGCCCCTGGGGGCCCCTGCACTGCCCATGCCACTGGCATGGGCACTGCAGGGGCCCCCTAACAGGGCCCCATTCAGATTTTCAGTGTCTGCTTGGCAGACACTGAAAATCGCGACGGGTGCAACTGCACCATTCGCACCCCAGCAAATCCGCCGGCTCCATTCGGAGCCGGCTTCATCTTTGCTGGGGCTTTCCCGCTGGGCCGGCGGGCAATCTTTTGAAGATCGCCCGCCGGCCCAGCGGGAAAGTTAGAATGGTCCCCAAATGGTCATTTGACCGCAGGGTGGTGTTTGGGCGGTTTCCGCCCGGCGGGCGGCGCCCGCTGCCCGCCGGGGTCGGAATGACCCCCAAAGTGTCTTAAGTCTTTAAAAAGCAAACAAAGGCGGTCATTCCTACCTTGGCGGGCGGCGGTCGCCGCCCGCCTGGCGGGAACCGCCAGTAGACCGTACCGCGGTCAAAAGACCACGGGGGTCATTCTGTCTTTCCCGCTGGCCTGGCGGGCGACCGCCAAAAGGCCGCCCGCCCGCCCAGCGGGAAAGCACCAGCAACGAGGAAGCCGGCTCCGAATGGAGCCGGCGGAGTTGCTGGTGTGCGACAGGTGCAGTTGCACCCGTCGTGATTTTCAGTGTCTGCCAAGCAGACACTGAAAATCAATGTGGGGCCCTGTTAGGGGGCCCCTGCAGTGCCCATGCCGGTGGCATGGGCACTGCAGGGGCCCCCAGGCCCCCACGACACCCGTTCCCTCCAGCCAGGTTCTGGCGGTGAAAACCGCCAGAACCAGGCTGGCGGGAAGGGGGTCGGAATCCCCATGGCAGCGCCGCCGTAGAGGATTCTCAGGGGCAGCGGGAAGCCGGCGGGAAGCCGGCGGGAAGCCGGCGGGAAGCCGACGGGAAACCGCCGGCCTCCCTTTTCTGACCGCGGCTTTACCGCCGCGGTCAGAATAGCCCCAGAAGCACCGCCAGCCTTTTGGCAGTGCTTCCTCCGTCCCCTACCCTGGCGGTCTCGGACCGCCAGGGTAGGAATGACCCCCAAAGTCTCTTTCAAGCACAAAGTACCTGGTTTCTGGTGAAAAATCTCCACAAAGGGCCGCAGAAGAAGTGATACGTGGAAAAATGGTGTGTGCGTCGATTTCTCCCCAGCACACACAGACTTCAGTCGTTATTTTTCACGAGGGGAAGTCGTGCGTTGTTTCACGGCGCGCGGACAGTCTCTTTCTATGGGTCGCTGGGATTACCAGATGTCCCGGGTCTGTCCGTGGATTCTCCTGCTTGTTTTCCAGCTGCACGTCGTTCCGCTGTGCTATGCGTCGAAGTTTCGATCTTATGGCTGGCGTTGCGTCGATTTCTCCTCTGGAAGTCGGGCGTTGTTGTCTTTGCGAGGCCGTGCGTCGAAGTTCCGGTCGTCCCGAAGGCGTAGCGTCGATCAGCGTCGGTGTGCGGCGTTTTTCTCGCCGCGGAACAAGCTGAGCGTCGAACATATCGGCGCACGAAGCGTCCAAGTGAAAAAGAGAAGTCTTTTTGGTCCTGAGACTTCAGGGAACAGGAGGCAAGCTCTATCCAAGCCCTTGGAGAGCACTTTTACAGCCAGGCAAGAGTTCAGCAAGGCAGCAGGCCAACAGAAAGGCAGCAGTCCTTTGGAGAAAGCAGACAGGTGAGTCCTTTGAGCAGCCAGGCAGTTCTTCTTGGCAGGATGTAGTTTCTGGTTCAGGTTTCTTCTCCAGCAAGTGTCTGATGAGGTAGGGCAGAGGCCCTGTTTTATACTAAATTGTGCCTTTGAAGTGGGGGTGACTTCAACGAGTGTCTAAGAAATGCACCAGGCCCCCTTTCAGTTCAATCCTGTCTGCCAGGGTCCCAGTAGGGGGTGTGGCAGTCCTTTGTGTGAGGGCAGGCCCTCCACCCTCCCAGCCCAGGAAGACCCATTCAAAATGCAGATGTATGCAAGTGAGGCTGAGTACCCTGTGTTTGGGTTGTGTCTTAGTGAATGCACAAGGAGCTGTCAACTAAACCTAGCCAGACGTGGATTGAAGGGCACAGAAAGATTTAGGTGCAAAGAAATTCTCACTTTCTAAAAGTGGCATTTCTAGAATAGTAATATTAAATCCGACTTCACCAGTCAGCAGGATTTTGTATTACCATTCTGGCCATACTAAATATGACCTTTCTGCTCCTTTCAGATCAGCAGCTGCCACTTCAACAATGTCTGAGGGCAGCCCCAATGTTAGCCTATGAAGGGAGCAGGCCTCACAGTAGTGTAAAAACGAATTTAGGAGTTTTACACTACCAGGACATATAACTACACAGGTACATATCCTGCCTTTTACCCACACAGCACCCTGCTCTAGGGGTTACCTAGGGCACACATTAGGGATGACTTATATGTAGGAAAAGGGGAGTTCTAGGCTTGGCAAGTACTTTTAAATGCCAAGTCGAAGTGGCAGTGAAACTGCACACACAGGCCTTGCAATGGCAGGCCTGAGACAAGGTTAAGGGGCTACTGAAGTGGATGGCACAACCAGTGCTGCAGGCCCACTAGCAACATTTAATCTACAGGCCCTAGGCACACATAGTGCACTCTACTAGGGACTTATAAGTAAATTAAATAGCCAATCCTGGATAAACCAATCAATAGTACAATTTACACAGAGAGCATATGCACTTTAGCACTGGTTAGCAATGGTAAAGTGCCCAGAGGTCAAAAGCCAACAACAACAGGTCAGAAAAAATAGGAGGAAGGAGGCAAAAAGTTTGGGGATGTCCCTCTCAAAAAGCCAGGTCCAACAGATGCTGACCCAGGATTAATTTCTAAGTATTCAGTCAACTTATAGATCAACGCCTCCCAATAGGCGTCATCCTTTAACGCAGCGGAGTGCAACTGCCATGTCGGGACAGGCTGGCGAGTCTCTGTCATTTTTAAATAGATAAATAGTGGGCTGTAGTCAGATATGGTACAGCCTAAGTATTCCACGTACGTCATCAAACCACTAAGAGAGGCAGAGCAGAAGATATGGTCTATTATGGTGTGTACTCTGTAAAGGTGTGAGTAATACGAGTAGTCCCTACCGAGAGGGTTCTGAAGTCGCCAGACAACAACCATGTCCAATTGGGATATCCAGGTCGACATACCCATTGCCACTCTAGCTGTTGCCGCACTTCGTAGCGGTGGGGTCGATCAGTCTAGAAGGGGGTCTAGGACTCCGTTAATGTCCCCTCCAATAAGGAATGGAACATCAGTGAATCTCGCCAGTCAGGCAGACAGGGAGTGCAGAAATTGGATCTGGTCTTGGTTAGGGGCATAAATACTTCCTAGTACTAGTGGTTTGGAGTGGAGGCGGCTCTCTACCAATACATAGCGACCATCTTTATCTATGTCTACTGTGGAGGCCTCAAAGGGTACCCCGCTTTTACCCAGATTGCCACAGCCTTGCAAAGGCAGAATATGTAGTTGTGAACAGTTGCCCATGCCAACGCCAAAAGAGGCGGTCTCCCTCTGCCTGGGTGAGGTGTGATTCCTGCAGCATGGCAATATGTACCCCCGTGTTTCATGTAGGAGATAATTTTATGGTGTTTCACCATTAAGCCCATGTCCCGGATGTTCCAAGACATTATTTTAAAGGGGAGATGTGTGGCAGCCATTTCATGTAATGAAAGCATCAGGTAACATAATCCCGCCCCCTTATGATCCCTCACAAGGCACCTCAACAATGTGTTGTGCTCCCTAAAGTGACCACAGGCTAAAACAGGCAAAGCAAACAAACCCCAACTCCCTTCCCCAAGAGCAGCCAAGCAACCGATGGCCATCCAAACCATAGAAATCAATTTGTAAGTGTGTATTGTCATCATCCAACTGGAAAATCTGGCGGGTGATCAGGGGCCTGGCAACAGGAGCATCAGGGCGACCCATTAGCGATCATGTTGGCCCACATCTTTAATTCAGTAGCTGGCCATAAGCGAAGGTAGGGCCCTGTATTCTCAAGCAATGTCATTTGTTGTCTAGGGTGTTATGTGGGGGAGTCCCTCCATTATGCTAACCACAGAGTCTTTGTCAGTGGATTCTCCTATGTCCAAGGGGTCTTGCCCAGACTCAAGTTCCTTGTCCAAGTTTCTTACTTCCGCCGGGGAGGCTGCCGCCTGGAGTGGCGCTTCTTCCATTGGCGTGCCTGTTGCTATGTGGGCTTTGTCACCTGCTTGTTTTCTGCAGGATCCCGTGTCTGCCTTCTCTTGCCATGGCACCGGGACGGCTTGTGTTCTGTATTCTTGACTCTGTCTGTAGCTGCACGGTACATCCCAAGCCAAGCCCATACTTCATCTGATTCTTGGAAGAAGTGGGTATTGTCCTCCAGCATAATTTTCAGCTTAGAGGGGAACATCAAGGAGTACCTGATTCCCTTCTCACGTAGAGCCCATTTCACCTCCATGAAGGTGGATTGTTTGGACTGGATCACCATTGTGAAGTCTGGAAATACGGTGGTCCGGCTCCCCCCTACCTCAAACGGGCCTGCTTCACGGGCCCTCTGTAGCAGCAGGTCGCGGTCTCTATAGTGTAGCAGTTTTGCCACTATTGGTCTAGGTGGCCTTCCCGTTCCAGCATACGACCCGGGACCTGATGTGCCCTTTCCAGCGCAACAAATGGCGTGAGGGGCCGATCGTCCATGAGTGATTGCAGCCAAGACTCCAGGTAGGTCTTAGCGTCAGGCCGCTCCACTCCCTCTGGTATCCCCACAATGCGGACATTATTGCGCCGGCTGTGGCCCTCTGCATCCTCAGCTTGATGCTCAAGTTTCTGGATCCGTTTGGTGAGTTGGCCAATTTGGGACCTAATTGCTTGGTAGGCAGGCTGCAGTTCCTTCAAGACCGCCTTTGTGTCTTTCATCCTGCCGGACAGCTTGTGATGGTCTGTACATAGGTGGCTCAGTTCAGCGGATACCTTACCTATCTCTTGGCTCAGAGTCAATTTGGTATCCTCAATTGCCCCAGGATCCTGTTTAGGGTGTCTTCCATATTGGAGGGTGCCAAGTCCTCCCCTGCTTCTCTGTCGATCTGCGGGCAAACAGGGCTTGGGGCCGGTAGGTGTAACCCATGTGACTTGGGTCTGGGTTTCCCCATATTCAGCTTGTGTCAGTTAACAGGTGGAACCCAGAACTATCACGCCCACACCTAGAGTCCTGGCAGCTGGGCCAGCCCCACAGCGCAGGCTCCAGCAACCATCAGTCCAGCGTACCCCCCGCAACCTCCGGCACAACAAAAGAGCCCGCAACATGAGCCCGTAAGCAGGGGCCAAACCTGTGGGCACACCAACTCTAGTGCACATGCAGCCGTGGTGCCCCCACGTCTCCCCACAGAGGGCCAGTTAGGTCACTAAGGGCGCTCCACTTCTCCGTCTGTTCCAAGAGCAGCATGCAGACCAGTAATCCAGTGGGTGTCAGTAGTCTGGTACTCTGCAGACTCCTCTGCCCCCTCGGGCACTGCTCAGTCATCAGGGAGCCCAGGGCATACCACCCCCACAAAGTAGTACCAGCCGTTGGTTCCTTTTGCAGGACCCTCCTCCTGTCGACCGGTGTATCCACTCACTGGACCAGGGGGACCCCAATCATTGCTCTCTCACCAGGCCGCACACAGTGCTGGGGCCCTGGCTCAAGAGCGTCCACATCAGCGGTTGCCCCCATGCACCTGCCTTCTACGCCAGGGGGGATTCTTCTACCCAACACCCCTTCTGATCGGGCCGTCCTGCTCCAGCCCTTACAGGGCCTCCACTCACGGCAGCTCCAGCAAGGTCCCCAACAGCAGCCTTCACGGGGTTAGGATCCCTCCCGTCAACTCGAAAGGGCCTGTTTGCCTGCCCTGCACTCTTTCCTTTGCTCCTCACCTCCTAGTTGCGGCCCTAGCTGTTGGCCCCCTTGCTAGGGCCCCGGCTACACCTCAAGAGCAGGGAAGGTCACTGCACACCACGGCAGCATCCAGCCCGATGACCGTAGCAGTGGGCAGGTTCAGGCCCTAGTTCTCCTCCCGCTCGCCTCCATGCTAGGCCACACCTCTTCGTACGAGGAGCACAGTCGTCGGCCGAGCCGTCCGTCTGGGCAGACCCGGAACCTACCCAAGTCCCTCCACCGACAGGTTTGTGCCCAAGTGGGCCCCTGACCCCACTTTTATGTGACAGGGGCCCCCCTTGCCAGGTTTAAAACAGGATATTTGGCAGGCTGACCGGGTCATCTTGTCCAGTCAGTCTCTGCCCCTCCTTATGGGCTGATGTATGAAACCACTTTGAGATCGCAAAACCTGCAGTTCTCCAAATCATAGAGTTCACAATTGCAAAATGGCTTTTTAAATGTACTAAACTCATTTTTTATTCAGTAACACATTAAAAAAATCACAAAAGTGGTTTAGAAACCCATAACAAATCACTATTTGAACAGCCCTGGTTACGGGTTCCCTTCCCAATAGCAAGTTGTTAAGGTATGCGTAATTGTTTTGTGACTGAAATCCAGTCGCAAAATATTTAGATTTTACTAACACCTCAAAGGAGTTGCAAACGTATTTGTAAATGGGAATGGGTGCCACTAGGAATGTAAAAATAAAATGTGTTTGGGGGTAGGCAGTGGTCCAGAGAACCAACTTTCAAACAATCAAACAAAAAAAACTTTTCTTTTTAAATGCAGCCCTGTTTCCAAAAAGGAAAATGGGCAACAATTAACAAAAAATTTAAATTACTTAAAATGCGCTCACAGACATGGTAGGTTGCTGACCCAATCAGGTAACCAGTCCTGAGATGGCATCCAATCCTAGTGAGTAGCAATTTACAACCTATCTCATAGATATGATTGGATTGTGACCCACTATGAGACAGAATATTGTCACTGAACTATTAGTTTCTCAAAATTATTTTTCATTTGCAAAAATGCGGAGTACATTTGTATCCACTTTTTGAGAATAGAAATGTTATATGTAAGGCACTCAGCTTGTGAAAAATATATTTATTTTTCTTGTTTTCTGGAACAGTTATTCTCAGGGAGTGCACCAAAACTCTGGAATTCCACCACACTGACAATCAGGATGAATTCCCTCTATGATATCTTAAAAAGTGAAATGAAATGGACCCTTTTTGAGCATCAAGAAAACAATGTTGATTCACAAATATTGAATACAAATACCGGTTACAAAAATATCATCATTCTATACTTGATTAACAACATACATATCAGTGATCAAAAAATCACTAGTAAAAATCTCTATTTCTACTAATATCAGAAATACAAATATTGTAAGCAAAAATAGCACTACCTATAAATAAATATATAAAAAGTCAAAATTACTGAAACACACAATATCGACTACACTAATATTTCAAAAAGTAAAGCCAAATTTTACAATTAATATAATAACTCTGTTTCACTTTGAACAACAAATAAAATTAAACTCTACATAAATCAATAAATTGTCTACATTTTTAATTTTAGTAAATTAAAATAAATTTTAAACACATAAATACAAAATTAAAGAACATTTCAAAACATCAAATACATCAAATAACAATGTTTTCTGCAACTAATGGAATATAAAAATAAACATTAATAATTAAAGCTAAACATTAAAAATGCATCTAATATAACACAAAAAAACTAGAAATATATATGTTTCAGATAAAAATAAAAGTGCTAATTAGGTTCCACCATAAAAGGTAATAATTGATAATAAAAATTAAAGCAAAGTGAACACTAAACAGTAAATCAAACTATCCTATAAAAAATAGGAACTTAATTAAACACACAATATAAAAGAGCAGAAAATGTCAACACTGCATCGAAAACACACCTTATTTAAAAAAAAAAAAAAAATTCAAATAGTGAATCAAACTCTCTATTTTTAGTTATCCACCAAATTTTTGGCAGTACAGAAAATGTACAACACCATCTACAACCTACAGACCACCAATAAAAATAAAAACACATGGAAAAAAGCAAACCACTTCGAAATATCAACTAAACCTTAAGCATAATAAATAAAAATAACAGCCCTCAACCCATACAGATAACCTACAAATAAATATTATAATATAACATCAAACTTTTCTTCTAACAGAAAATGAACCACCTGTTCCACACTAGAAGAACTTCAACTGAAAACTGACAAAAAGTCAGTCATTGTAACGTAAGTGTATGGGGTTCGTCGCAATAAGATTTCAGCCCTAGGTTATAAAACCAGTACCTTATATGATGAAGCCACGAAAGGGAGACTGATTTATCAAGGTCCATTATCTCTATTAGTGCTTGCCTATAATGAATCAGTTCGGGAGTTGTCCAAAGCCTACACACATAAAGCAGTGGCCACAAAACAGCCAAGTTACCTATTTGCTTCATGTTTAAATCATAAGTAAGAGGGATCAATGGAGTAGATGGTGGCAATCCCAATACCCCCCTCATAAAGCTGTTTTCTTGGGATACTAGTGAGGTTAGGTTTGCAATTCCCCAAAGTTCAGCAACATATAAAGCAGCAGCCTGCGCTTTATACCTATAGACCTCGAACTGTGGTGAAACAATTCCGGTTCTTGAACATTTATAATTGTTACTTATCGCCGTGGAGCTGTGAACTAAGGAAGTTACAGCTTTGTTAACATGCGGCGTCCAGGACAACTTAGCATCCATCAATATCCCTAAGTAATTAAAGTTATTTACTCGTTCCAGTTCGTGCCCCTTGATCAAGATACTTCTTTTAAGTGCTTTGTGGGGATTGACAATCAAATATTTTGTCTTATTTGTGTTTATTTCTAGCCCCTTCAAACTACAGTATTAACTAAACATTCCGAGAAGGGTCTGTAGACCCATGGGAGTTTGGGATAGTAAGATGGTGTCATCTGCAAAAAGGAGAGCAGGATTGCTCCGTTTAAGATACTCTACCAGATCGTTGATGTATAGTGAGAAGAGGGTTGGGGCAAGCACACAGCCCTGCCTCACTCCCCTCTTAATAGGTATTGGGTCAGTCAGCTCTCCATTTGGACCCCACCGTATCTTTGCATATGTGTTTTCGTGCAACCTCTTTATCTGGTGTAAGAGATTCCTCTTCATACCCTGATTCCCTAACGCAGCCCATAGAGAGTCTCTTGGGACCAGATCGAAGGCCGCACGCAAATCCACAAACGCAATGAAAGATGGCCCTTCATTAATTTTGTGTATTTCCACATTATTGCTAGTAGCCTGAAGGCCTGGTCAATTGTGCTTGTCTGCTGCCTAAAACCTGCCTGGTACATTGTCAAAGTGTTATTTTCTTCTATCCAGCTGCCTAATCTATTCAGCAGCTGCCTAGCATAAATGTTTTGCATGACATCAATAAGGCTAATTGGCCTGTAATTCCCAGGGCCCTCCCTAGATCCTTTTTTATAGACTGGGATAATTTCTGCTCCTTTCCATGTCTCAGGAGCTGGCTCTGCCCTTGCTATGGCATTGCTAAGTAGATTTACGTAGGGTGCCCAGACTTCTATATTATGTTTAAACAGATCCCCAGGGATTTTATCCAAACCTGGGCTTTGCCTATTTTGATCGCTTCTATGGCAGTCACAGTTTCTTCCAAGCTAAACTGTATATCAGGTAAAATGCCCCAGGAGGGTAGTTCTTTATACAGGGAAAGATGTGAATCAAGCTCGGAAAAATCTGAATAGAGGTACGTAAAATGGTTGACCCACGCACTGGGATCTATATGATGTTCGGTATTATATGTCCCCTCTTTTCTACCATGAGTAACTATCTTCCAAAAAGCTACGGCATCGTTACATTTGGCTGCCTCTAAGAGGTCATGCCATTTTTGGTCCTCCCAGTTTTCCTGTGCTGTAGCCAGAATTTTCCTGTAACCGGCCCTTGCCTGTTGCACAGCTATTAAGTTTTTCTATTTTAAGGCCTCTACCAGTAATGTTTTTCCCTCTCTACATTCAGTGGTATACCAGGGGTTAGATGAAATAATTTGCTCCTTGCCCTTTTTATACTTTTGTTGTATCTGTTTAGTAAGATAGGGTCTTAGGGCCATATGTACCAATGAATTTTCCCATAGACACAGAATGGGTAAAACCCTTTGCTACATCTGGCCCTTAGTGCAGTACTCATTGATTGATGAATATCCATGATAGGGATGTCAGTACAATTTTTATGGGTATGGGGTTCCAGCAGTTGTGTATATATCTTATAGATGTTTGTCATGACACCCAAATTGCCCAAAATCGCCGGCCATTTTACTGCCCTTCGATTATTACTGAGAGTGGGTTGCAACTCCACCTTATCCTTTTTCATGCAGTCCAGGTCTATGAGATAGCCCCTGAGTTCAATTACTAACGGAAAGTGATCACTTTCCCTCCTCTTGTCTATTTTAAAAGTCACTATTCTCTCCCATGTAATCGTGCTATGCATAATATAGTCTAATTTTGAACCTGCATTACCTCTCTGGAAAGTGTCCGTGTTAAGACCACCTTGGCCCACTCTACTGTTGCAAGCCCTCAATCTGTGCTTTAGTGTGAGGCCCAAGAGTTGCAGAGCAGCAACCGTGCCGGGGACAGACTCTTCAGTTGATAGGAGGGGGACTGCTCTTGCTAAGTCTTCATCTTCTGCTAGATGTTCAAGACCAATTATGGGTTCGTAGTTCAAATTGAAATCTCCCCCTATCATGATTGTCTCTCCTACCGGGATTTTTTTAAGCATGGCGTCTAATATTTCTATTTCATATGACTCCTGGTTTGATCTTCTGGGCCTTATATACACATTAAACAAGTGGGATAGCACCTTGTTTTTGTCCCCTAATTCTAACCACAGAATGTCAGCAGACCCTGTATCATGTTTATTTATCTCGGTATTATGGGAAATTTTCACCCATACAACCAACCCCCCAGACGGCCTCCCTCTTGCTGCTGAGGGCACTAATAAAAAAAGTTTTATAACCCAGTTTGTGTGGTGGATCCTTTAACCAGGTCTCTTGAAAGAGACAGACATGAAATTGTTCAATATAATCGTGCCTAAGCTTACTTTTTAGGCCTGCTACATTCCAGGAGACCATAGTGACTAATCCCCTTCCAATTGAGATCATATCATTGGTAATAGGGCTCTGAGATATGGTCGGCTCCTTTCTACGGGGCAAATGCCCCTCGATGCTCCCTACCCCTGTAACTTGGTGATTATTTTCTTCCTGGGACTCTACTACTATTGGATCTCTAATCAGTCCCAAATATGCTTGGTCTAGTTGAGTTAGTCAATCAACTATTTCAAGATCAGAATCTCCTTTTCTCATTTGCACTCCCCCGTTTCTGTGGTTACTCCTCTGAGCTATAAACTTACAGGTAAGCAGATCCAGGCTAAACCTGATGGCATTTTTTTTGGGAGCACTGGCTCTCCGTTCCATAATAATCAGACCTTCAATTAGTCTTTCATCCCTTAGTGTCAGAGCAACAACATCTTGCTTCCCAGCCTCTCCCGGCATTCTTTCCGCCCTCATAATATCTGAGCGGATTAGGGATAAGAAATGTCGTTTATATCTGATCCAGTGTATAAGTTTGTTCTTTAGGGAGTCCTCATCCTCCATACTATTTTGAGCCAATTTCGGGACATTTAACAAATAAATAACATCAGCACTAGGAGACCTTAGTTTTTCTTCAAGGTGTCTACTCCTTATAGTAGTGGGCACGCTATCATTATGTGATAGGGTATAGGGTTTCAATGTACGTTCCACCTTCTCTTCTTGTAACCCTGTTTTCAGGTGGAACTCCCTTAGGGAGTTCCCTGATTCTTGTTGTAGCTCTCCTACCTTAGCTACAGAATGATTGCGTGACCCAATATTGCACTCATTGTCCCCTTTCGCGCATCCTTGTGGTGCACATGGAGCACTAGCTATAGTTGAAATAGGGTTGGGCTGGGCATTCAAGCTTTGGGGGGATATGGGTCTACCTTGTAAGTGTAGTGATACTGTTAAAGCCTCCTCTGCACACTGATCTCTATGGGTTCCCATGCCCCCCCCTTTTCCACAAGAGCTGAAAAAGTTCCTACTTCAAGTTTTAGCTCCCTGACTTCCTGCATTAATCTAATCATTAGATCATAAAGATCTGTTAAGCTTCTTGTTTTACATTTTAAGCAGTCTTCTGGGTCTTGGTTAGCTGATGGTATCTTCTCTATGGCTAACTGTATTAAGGGGGTGGTTTGATTGTGCTTACCCATGGATTTCCCCTCCTGGACCTTCTGTGCTTTGTTAATACCAGGATCTGCCAGGACTGCATACTTATTAGAACACACAATATCGCTCTTCTGCACATAGCTCTTCTTCCTAGTGCTTTCTAGTGTAGTTAGGGGATGGTATATGGCCCGTGTTGTATCATCTTTGTACCTAGCTATCTTGATAGCTGGGGATAGGTTTTCCTCTTGCTGGCCGTCACTCTCTTTCCTATCGATTGATTTCCCTTTCCCTAGATCTGTTTTCTTTGTATAATAGGAAGTTATCTTTTTATCAGAACCCTCCCGAGGGGTGGTCCTATTACTTAGTAAAGACTCTACCTCCTCTATAAGGTCATCAATTTCAGATATCGTACAATTCTTGCCTGCGTTCCTAAGTTTCTTTGTGATTTTCTCCTTTCCCCGTGGGGGTTCTGATGCCTTGCGTTTCCCCATACCTGTTTACCAACTATTTAATCCTTCGCCTCCACTAGATCTAGTGCAAGGGTCCTAGGCTCTTGCCCAGTGGTGCTATTTAAATTATACTAAAGTACCAGAACAAAGATTAAAGAGACCTGGCCCAGCCCATCCTCTTCCAGGCTCTGACGGGTGCGGCGGGCCCGCCTTTGGCCTGGGCTTCGCCTGGGCGCGTCCTGCGCACGTCCTGCGCACGTCCTGCGCACGTCCTGCGCACGTCCCGTGCTGCAGTTTGGCCCCCTGCGCTTTATAGCGCTCGTTGGAATGATAGTGGAAGCAGGTGGTGCAAAGATGGCTGCCTCCTGGGGCCTCTAGGCAGTCTGGGATATCTAGTCCCCTTCGATTCCGGTAAGCGCGTCCCGCGCTGCGGTTTCGCCCCCTGCGCTTTATAGTGCTCGTTGGAATGATAGTGGAAGCAGGTGGTGCAAATATGGCTGCCTCCTGGGGCCTCTAGGCAGTCTGGGGTATGTAGTCCCCTTCGATTCCGGTAAGCGTGTCCCGCGCTGTGGTTTTGCCCCCTGCGCTTTATAGCACTCGTTGGAATGATAGTGAAAGCAGGTGGTGCAAAGATGGCCGCCTCCTGGGATGAATATTACATTTTACCCCTTATGAGTCCAACTCCTTCCCTACTATTGCACTTACTGGAGTGGGAATAGTAAATTTTACCCTTCCTAAGTTGAATGCTTTCCCTACTGTTAGACTTGGCATCCGTGCCGTGGGTGCCCCTGTCTTTGTTGCCTCTGCATCCCATGTTTTGGCTGTGTACTAGACTCTGTTGTTACTGTTTTTGGTACTCTGGGCACTTTACCACTGCTGACCAGTGCTTAAGTGCAAGTGCCTGTGTAAAGTGTATGTGTAATTTGCTTTTCCATGATTGGTATATTTCATTTACTGGTAAGACCCTCGTGAAGTGCACTAAAGGTACCCAGGGCCTGTAAATCAAATGGTACTAGTGGGCCTGCAGCATCGGTTGTGCCGTCCACATTAGTAGCCCTTTAAACATGGTTCAGACCTGCCACTGCAATGTCTATGTTTGCAGTTTTAAACTGCCATTTCGACCTGGCTAGTGTACCCACTTGCCAGGCCTAAACCTTCCCTTTTTATATATGTAAGGTACCCCTAAGGTAGGTCCTAGGTAGTCCCATGGGCAGGGTGCAGTGTATGTTAATGGTGGAACAGGTACTGATGTGTTTTACAGGTCCTACAGGGAGTGGTCACTTACACCTCAATGGGCTGTGGTTGCCCTCACACAATGCAGTCTCCAATCCCCTGGTATGTGTCTGGTGCATGGCTTGGACAAGGCAGTTTCTTGTGAACAACAGACACTTTCCTTTGAAGATTGTCTACATCAAAGGCAAAAAAGGGTATAAGTAGTGGACCCAAAACCCCAGACTTGAGATCACTTCTGGAACCAAAAGGAACCTCTGCAAAAGAGAAGAGCTGCTGATAATGACACAAACCCCCACACAGCGTGGTTTTCTACCACCATGTAACCGTATTTCTCACGTATCATCCCTGGGCGTCAAAGTCATTGTGAACCTGCGTGGATCCGAGGTGCCCTGTCTGGAAATAGAAGCATTGCTGTCTTGCGAGGTAGAAAAATGATGCCTCACCAACCCAATCGGAGAAGAAAAGGACACACGGCCTCACTTGTGAGTAAGGAATTGACACATTGCTGACTTTTCCGATGCACGCTCGGCCATTGCCTTGACTAGAGTGAGGTTCCCTGCTTGGACAGAGTGCAAACTGACTGCCAACCAGAGATCCCATTGCTAACACCTACTGTTGCACAGATTGGAGTGGCAATATTACATGTATTAATCCTAGATATGTATAGTTTTGCTTATGTTATTTAAACTTATATTATTATTTTTCTGTGTAATTTAAATGATATTTTTTTAATTAGTAATGTTTGTCATATTCAATATATTTTTACTAAAATGTATTTTCTTATAATGTTTCCTTTTTTATGTGCAATAAAATTAAATCTTTAAAGTTTTTACATTTGTATCCAGTTTGTTTGTTACGGTGTTTAATTTATTGTATATATCTATCTATATATATATAGAGAGAGAGATTCCCTACTGGCAGTCGCCGGTAGGAGTATTTAGTTCTAGTTAGGACAATGTTTTAGGCCCAAGGTTTCATAGAAAAAGTGTTTTTGACTTGCCTATTTTTATCGCACAGTGTTAGGAATCTTCACAAAAATTTCCCAAAAAGTGCCTCACTGATTTTTGTTGCTCATGGTTAGTTTTGGAGTGATCTGTCATGTGGGGACCAAGAAAAAGGGGAGTCAAAAATCGTGCGTTTCGCATGTTAATTTCTACGGGAGTTTTAAACACAACTGCAGCCAGAACCACTGGACGGAATTACACCAAATTTGGCAGAAAGGTAGGTTTCGGAATGTAGATTATGCTTTTGCATATCTGGTGTAAATCCATTCAGTAGGATTTGAGAAATTAAAGGGGAACAAATTGTATACCGAGGGCTGCAGCTCTGTTGCAATGTTTTTGCTGTGAATGCGGCATGTTTGCGAATGCACATGCCAACAGGAATGCTGTGGAAAGTTGCGGCCACCATTTTAGGTAAAGGGACTCAGTCCCTGTTGCTGAAAAATAAAATCAATAGTGTCATAAAGGATCAAGATGGAGGTATCCTGACCCTAGATCTGTGATGTAGGGATCTGTGAGGGTAAAATTATGTCCTTAAAATTTGTTTTTTTTTTTCACGCCACACAGTATTCGCAAATACGTCACAGCACTCGGCGTGGCCCCAAGTGTAACTTCATGACAAATTTGTGAATATCGGCGAAAGAAAAAAAATCACAGATTAATTCATACACTAATTCACTTACTCATATCAGCTTTCTTACTCCCACTCACAGACACTCACACACCTACGCACAGACCCACTCAGACCCTGTCGCTCCCACTCAAAGACCCACTCAAACGCTCAGCACCTATTCACAGACCCACTCAAACATTCATGCATCCCCTCTCAGACCCACTCAGACCCTCACGTGCCCAATTAGACCCACTCACTCATGCACTCACTCACAGACCCACTCAGACCCTCACGCTCCCACTAACAGACCCACTAAGACATTGACGCACCCACTCACAGACCCACTCAGACCATCACACATCCACTCATAGAACTACTCAGACCCTCACGCATTCACTCTCACACCTAGACAAACACTCTTACACCCACAGACACTCTCTCATACCTATTCTCACACCCAGAGAGACAGACCATTTAGCTTTGCATTGTGCTGCATTGGGTGATTATGGGGTTGGGTGCAGAGCTTGGGCAGAGGCCAGGCCCTCTAGCCAACCCCTGCCACACACAGTCAAAGGCGGTGTGTGATGCAGTGTTAGGTGGTTATTGGGGGTTGACCGCAAGACCTGGCCACAGTCTAGGCCCTGCGGTCAATCCCCGCCATGCACGGCTGAAGGCTGAGCATGATGGTGGTTGGATTAATGTATAATAATGAAACTTACTTTATGTTTAAAAAAAAACTAGAAATTCACTGAAAAAAACAAACGTTACAGGGATGTTATAGTTAGATTCTGAATTTACTCAACCAAAACCATAGAAATTCATAATTTATAGTTAGAGTTATTTCAAGTAACTATAACTCGCCTTAAGGTTACTATACCTCACACCCCTTGCCATGCACTGCTAATTACCCTAGATATTACAGCACTCATGTCAGCTTCCATAACATCATTAAAGATACAAATGAAACATTAGCAGTTAAATTCTTGAAGAAAAAACTGTGTATGGCGGGGGCACGAGTTATACTTACTTGAAATAACTCTAACTATAACTGCTGAATTTAGACGGTTTTCTACGTGTAAATTCAGAATCAAACTATAATGTCCCTTTAACGTATGTGTATGTATATATATATATATATATGTGTGTGTGTGTGTGTGTGTGTGTATATATATATATATATATATGAGTTATGAGTTACATGCGGGGGCACATGCCTCCTCTGCTGCCCTGGAGACCACCTCCTCCCCAGAGAAATCTTAAATATGCGGGTGGTCCCGGTGTTCCCCCGGTGCCCCAGGGACTACCTCCTTCCTTCATGTGTGGGAGCCTGTGCCCTTCTGCAAACCCGAGGGCCACCACCCCATGGGGCTACACTAAATTTTAAGCAGGAGGGCTGTGTGGCCCCCTTGTCCTGAACACCACCACCCCCGGGGCTATACTGTATTTCGAGCAGGGGGGCTACATGGACCCCGGCACCCTGGGGACCACCACCCCTTGGGGCAAATATTTAAGAAAAGAAAAAGAGTCTCTTTAGGACCCCCAAGCCACGGGGACCACCACCTCCCAGGGCTGTGTGCACAGTTGGAGGGGGGCCACACAGCCCCGCTCATGGAGCCATTGATGGCCCAGGGGACTTTCAGCGCCAGGTCCAGGTCCTGCTATGTCCCAGGGTGCCCACTACTGGGACATAGCTGTTTGCCTTGCCTTGACAGCAGGTCTCAGCTGCAGCCCAGTTAGAGCAAACATTTCAGGTTTGACAGCGGGTTTCGCTGTGTAAATCCGAAGATTTCATCTTCACACATGCAGGGGACATAGATGAAATGCTTGAGCGGCTGTCAAAGCACATCCGTGCTTGCTGAAGCAATAGTACTGCGAGGAAAGCCCTAAGGCTTCCCCTGCGATGCCAGGTTGTCTGTAAGGGCTTTTTATTTAAAAAAAGAAACAAATTGGGGGGAAAAAATATAAATAAATAAATATACAGTGACCACGGGGGGCCTTGAGAGCTCCCTTGCGGTTCCAGATGGCCCATAAAGGGCAATCTTTTGTTTTTGTTTTTAAAAACATACTTCACCGTTTAGGTCAAAGACCTTGACACTGAGCTTTTGGGGTTCGAGTCTAGCTGGACTAATTTCCTTCTTTTTTTTCATTAAAAAAATTATTATAGTTTAAAAAAAAATAGCAAATTCATTTTTTATTTCAAAAGGAACACAAATACCTCATTCTAAGTATATGTGATATTAAAGCCTAAAAAAACTCTGGGCCTCATTTTGAGTTTGGCAGTCTGTCGGCAAGACCGCCATGGTGGCAGCCGCCAAAAGACTGCCATGTTGGCGGTAATCCGACAGTTGCATTAGGACTCACACAACAAAGTGCTTCCACCTCACCATCTAGTCCATCACTGCCATGTCCCTGCAAAAACATCTCACAGTTGATAAATTGAGGGTCATGGTGGACAAAATCTTCAGAGTAGAGCCACACCTATTTAGAGCACAAGTCAAACAAAGATTTATAGCCAGGAAAATGGAGCTGTGGCAAAGAATAGTTGAAAGGGTGAATTCTGTAAGCAACTATCCACGCACAAGGGAGGACATCAGAAAGAGGTGGAACGACCTCAGGGGGAAGGTGCGCTCCATGGCTGCCAGGCACCAGCTGGCGGTCCTCAAGACTGGTGGTGAACCACAAACCCCTCCCCCTACTTTCACATCATGGGAGGAGAAGGTCTTGAACCTCCTGCATCCTGAGAGCCTGACAGGAATACCTGGGGAGTGGAGTCTGGTAAGTACCAACAACATTCATGTCACAAAATTGTCTTGTCTTGCATGCTCCACTACCATTTATACCCTCACCAATTTACACTCTACCCACTACAGCTCTCTCCTATTCACCTACTATTCCTCCCTAGCATGCCATGTGTCCACAAAACACATCTAGCCCCATAGCCCTTGGAAATGACACATGAAGCACTGGCTAATTATAGCACTACAACCATCAGAATGCATAATCCCAACATATTCAACACCAGTACACTGCACCAAATATTACTTGTCGTGCATGTCAAACCAATATCCAATCTAACCCATCTTGATTGTACTAGTGTGGAACAGTACAAGACAATGACAGCAATGCAATTGCTCACTCACAGCAAAACACAGCTATAGCTCAGACACCCATGTAGAATGGCCACAGATCAAAGATCCCAAGCTAGACATATACTCACCTGGATTGGAAAGTCTGTGTGGATACACATGCAGTACATCCAGATACAAGTCAATGTCCCTTGTAAAATCATATACTGTATTCCAACAAGGACATCAATGTGCATTCTACAGCTTATTTTTGCCAGCTAACATGCCAGACAGTTCACTAGGTAACAGAGGTGATCACCCATGTCAATTATCTGACAACATCAGATGCCATCAGCTGTACAATCACTACCAACATGGTTTACCAGCATACAACATGGTGTATGGAATTAAAATTACATAGTTTCATGTTGTATCTAAGTATCATAGTGCATCAGCTATCAATGTCGTTGCTGTGGATCATGTCACGGTACAGTCTGCATCTCACACAACTTCTACTGTGCCCCCATTGTAACCTGAACTCCGTGTTCCATTTCCTTCGCAGGTACCCTTGCATTGTCAGCAGGGAGAAGATACCAGAGACTGGCACAACCACTCAGGATGAAGGTCCCAGTGAGGACAACACTCCTGCATGTGACACTGAGGAAGAACCTGGCGCTTCTGGGACACTAGGACAGTCAACAACTGTCAGCCTCACCCTGCCCACATCAACCCCTCCCAACCCTGTTGCATCTACATCACAGCCAACCATTCACCTCCCAACCTGTGTCCCAAAGACTGTTTCATCCATTGTGTACCCCACAAAACAGGTACATGAGTCTCACCTTGCCACCTGTCAATGATGGACATGCCACCACTGGGAGTGGGCACACTGTGCCAAGGGCACAGGCACCTGGGGGTATGGTGTGTGGGAGGGATGCTGTGGGCCAGAGGATGGGGTCTCAAAGGAATACTACTGACCAGGAAACCATCTCCCAAGTCTCGGGATTCTACCAAAGTTCCCAAGGCATGATGGGCCAAGTTATCACTGTGTGGGTGAAATCCACAAGCTCCAGAGGGACAACCACCAGGAAATCATACAGCAGTGGCAGGCACAAAATACCCATGTGGCTTCCATTTCATGGGTGCAGAGAGACTTGAATACCACACTGAGTAGGTCTTGTATGCAACATCTGGCCCCTTCCACTAGCAATGATACATCCGGCCCTTCTGCATCTGCGGCTGCTAGTGGAATGGAGTCCCTGCCAGGGGAAGGACATGCCTCAGACACCCATCCCTCTGTATCTGAAGAACCCCCTGCCAACGTGGACATCCACCTAGACATCAAGCAGGAGCAGATGCCAAGACCAAACCCACTGCCAGGAAGTAAACCTCTCCTGAACTGTTCCCATTGTGTATCACAGATACACACTGATGACTGTTCTGTAACCAATCTCCTTTTTTCCCATGGTTCAAGGACACTGGACTTATGTTCCCAAATGGTGCAGCAGCTACCCTGATGATGTCATCCAATATGACTAAATCTATCACCATATTTTTGTGTGTGTGTTTAACGTTAATAGTCTCATATATGTTTAGTTTTTCCACAATAAATCACACCTAAATGCAGTGTAGGAAAGTACCATCTTGCCTGGCATGTTACCCCCATTTTTCACTGTATGTATGTTGTTTTAGTTGTATGTGTCACTGGGACCCTGTCACCCAGGGCCCCAGTGCTCATAAGTGTGCCTGAATGTGTTACCTGTGTAGTGACTGTCTCACTGAGGCTCTGCTAATCAGAACCTCAGTGGTTATGCTCTCTCATTTCTTTCAAATTGTCACTAACAGGCTAGTGACCAATTTTACCAATTTACATTGGCTTACTGGAACACCCTTATAATTCCCTAGTATATGGTACTGAGGTACCCAGGGTATTGGGGTTCCAGGAGATCCCTATGGGCTGCAGCATTTCTTTTGCCACCCATAGGGAGCTATGACAATTATTACACAGGCCTGCCACTGCAGCCTGAGTGAAATAACGTCCACGTTATTTCACAGCCATTTTACACTGCACTTAAGTAACTTATAAGTCACCTATATGTCTAACCTTTACTTGGTAAAGGTTAGGTGCAAAGTTACTTAGTGTGAGGGCACCCTGGCACTAGCCAAGGTGCCCCCACATGGTTCAGGGCCAATTCCCCGGACTTTGTGAGTGCGGGGACACCATTACACGCGTGCACTACATATAGGTCACTACCTATATGTAGCTTCACAATGGTAACTCCGAATATGGCCATGTAAATTGTCTATGATCATGGAATTGCCCCCTCTATACCATCCTGGCATAGTTGGCACAATCCCATGATCCCAGTGGTCTGTAGCACAGACCCTGGTACTGCCAAACTGCCTTTCCCGGGGTTTCACTGCAGCTGCTGCTGCTGCCAACCCCTCAGACAGGCATCTGCCCTCCTGGGGTCCAGCCAGGCCTGGCCCAGGATGGCAGAACAAAGGACTTCCTCTGAGAGAGGGTGTTACACCCTCTCCCTTTGGAAAATGGGTATCCCTTATTAGTGTATAGGGTGTCTAGCAGCACAGGCTGATAAGGGATAATTGGGCCTGGTGCAAGGTGTAAGTACCCCTTGGTACTCACTACAAGCCAGTCCAGCCTCCTACATGCAGGTCCTGTGTATTTCTTATTTATGTCAACTCTAGTCTGATCATGTCCCTCTGTACTGTACACCCATTGGTATGGACCCCATACGCGGACTCCATCAGTAGGAGACTCATTACAATAGGATTGTAACTTTACAGATACCAAATAGGTTGTAAACTACTACTACACACAATCACTGAAAGATATGCTAACAGAACGAAAAGCATGACTGAGGTTGAACACAACACTAAACTACACCATTCAGAAGTATGGGTCATGCCACTCGACCAGCAAGGCAAGAAGCACAAAGATTGGTTATTTGTATCACCTGGCCAAGCCGTATCACATACCCATACCATAACTTCCAAATATACACATCACATGGTACAGAAAGAGATTAGTACAGATCTACTGATACCTGGAAACTTTCACTCACATACCTGTAGGCTTGTCACTCACCTATGTCAGTGTAGGAAGGTAGCCTTTTTCTAGCCTTGTTACCACCACTTTTGGCCTGTTTGTGAGTATATGTCAGGGTGTTTTTGCTGTCTCACTGGGATCCTGCTAGCCAGGACCCCAGTGCTCATAGTAAAAACCCTATTGTCAGTGTGTTTTATATGTCTCACTGGGACCCAACTAGCCAGGGACCCAGTGCTCATAGTTTGTGGCCTGAATGTGTTCCCTGTGTGGTGCCTAACGGTGTCACTGAGGCTCTGCTAACCAGAACTTCAGTGCTTATGCTCTCTCTGCTTTTAAAACTGTCACTGCTGGCTAGTGACCATCTTTACCAATTCTGATTGGCACATTGGAACACCCTTATAATTCCCTAGTATATGGTGCCTAGGTACCCAGGGTATTGGGGTTCCAAGAGATCCCTATGGGCTGCAGCATTTCTTTTGCCACCCATAGGGACTGAGACAATTCTTACACAGGACTGTCACTGCAGCCTGAGTGAAATAACGTCCACATTATTTCACAGCCATTTTACACTGCACTTAAGTAACTTATAAGTCACCTATATGTCTAACCCTCACTTGGTGAAGGTTAGGTGCAAAGTTACTAAGTGTGACGGCACCCTGGCACTAGTCAAGGTGCCCCCACATTGTTCAGGGCAATTCCCCTGGACTTTGTGAGGGCGGAGACACCATTACACGCGTGCACTACATATAGGTCAATACCTATATGTAGCTTCACAATGGTAACTCCGAATATGGCCATGTAACATGTCTAAGATCATGGAATTGTCCCCCCATGCCAAATCTGGTATTGGGGTGCCAATCCCATGCATCCCCGGGGCTCAAGCATGGACCACAGGTACTGCCAAACTAGCTCTCTGGGGTTTTCACTGCAGCTACCGCTGCTGCCAACCCACAGACGGGCTTCTGCCCTCCTGGGGTCTGGGCAGCCCAGTCCCAAGAAGACAGAACAAAGGATTTCCTCTGAGAGAGGGTGTCACACCCTCTCCCTTTGGATATGGGTGTTAAGGGCTGGGGAGGAGTAGCCTCCCCCAGCCTCTGGAAATGCTTTGAAGGGCACAGATGGTGCCATCCTTGCATAAACCAGTCTACACCAGTTCAGGGATCCCCCAGCCCCTGCTCTAGTGCAAAAACTCGACAAAGGAAAGGGGAGTGACCACTCCCCTGTCCATGACCATCCCAGGGGTGGTGCCCAGAGCTCCTCAAGTGTGTCCCAGACCTCTGCCATCTTGAATGCAGAGGTGTGAGGGCACAGTGGAGGCTTCTGAGTGCCCAGTGCCAGCAGGTAACGTCAGAGACCCCTCCTTATAGGTGCTTACCTGGTTAGGTGGCCAATCCTCCTCTGAGGGCTATTTAGGGTATCTCCTGTGGGTTTCTCTTCAGATAACGAATGCAAGAGCTCACCAGAGTTCCTCTGCACCTCTCTCTTCGACTTCTGTCAAGGATCGACCGCTGACTGCTCCCGGACGCATGCAAAACCGCAACAAAGTAGCAAGACGACTACCAGCAACATTGTAGCGCTTGATCCTGACGGCTTTCTCAACTGTTTCCTGGTGGTGCATGCTCTGAGGGCTGTCTGCTTTCACCCTGCACTGGAAGACAAGAAGAAATCTCCTGTGGGTCGACGGAATCTTCCCCCTGCTAACGCAGGGACCAAACTTCTGCATCACTGGTCCTCTGGGTTCCCTCTCATCTTGATGAGCGTGGTTTCTGGAACACAGGAGCTAGATCTAAGTGACCCCGACAGTCCAGTGGCCCTTCTGTTAAAATTTGGTGGAGGTAAGTCCTTGCCTCCCCACGCCAGACAGTAATCCTGTATACTGCGTGATCTGCAGCTGCTAGGGCTTCTGTGCAATTTTGCAAGGAATCCTTAGTGCACAGCATAGCCCAGGTCCCCAGCACTCCATCCTGCATTGCTCAACTCGCTGAGTTGACCACCGGCTTCGTGGGACCCTCCTTTGTAGTGTTGAGATGACCGTTGTGCTCAGATTTCTTGAATGCCTGTTCAAGTGCTTCTGTGGGTGCTGCCTGCTTATGCGTGATCTCTCAGTACTGCTGAGCGCCCCCTTTGTCTACTCCTCCAAGGGGTGACCTCATGGTCCTTCCTGGGCCCGGGCAGCACCCATTTACTTCAATCGCAACCTTTGCAGGTAGCAAAGCTTGTTTGTGGTCTTTCTGCGTGGAAAGAACTCTGCATCCTCCAGCACGCTGTGGGACATCCCCTGTGCAAAGGAGAAAATCCTGGCGTCTTCTGCTGTTGCATAATTTTCAGCTTCTTCCACCCGGAGGCAGCCCTTTTGCACCTTCATCTGGGCCCCCCGTACCCCCCCGGACACTTGCGTGACTCTTGGACCTGGTCCCCTTCCTTTACAGGTCCTCAGGTCCAGGAATCCACCTTCAGTGCTTTGCAGTCAGTTGTTGTCTTTGCAGAATCTCCTATCACGACTTTAGTGTGTTTCTGGGGAAGTAGGGTAACTTTACTCCTACTTTTCAGGGTCTTGGGGTGGGGTATCTTGGACACCCTTAGTGTTTTATTACACTCCCAGCGATCCTCTACACACCACACTAGGCCTGGAGTCCCTAAGTGGTTCGCATTTGACTTTTTAGTATATGGTTTCTGTTGCCCCTAGGCCTATTGCATCCTATTGTATTCTACAGTGTTTGCACTACTTTTCTAACTGTTTACTTACCTGATTTTGGATTGTGTGTATATTTTGTGTATTTCACTTACCCCCTAAGGGAGTATATCCTCTGAGATATTACTGACACATTGTCACTAAAATAAAGTACCTTTATTTTTAATAACTCTGAGTATTGTGATTCTTATGATATAGTGCTATATGATATAAGTGGTATAGTAGGAGCTTTGCATGTCTCCTAGTTCAGCCTAAGCTTCTCTGCTATAGCTACCTCTATCAGCCTAAGCTGCTAGAACACAACTAATCTACTAATAAGGGATAACTGGACCCGGCACAAGATATAAGTACCACCAAGTACCCACTATAAGCCAGGCCAGCCTCCTACAGTCAGTCCACAGTGGCATGCACATTGGTCTGCAAAGTAGGGACACACTGACAGCTAGATTCAAGGTAGAATACATAAAACTGTTACAACTGTGCAGGGAGGGGCCATGGTCCTACATTTACACATGAGCCAGACCCACATTCAGACACAAATGACAGCATTAGACAACCTAATATACCCTACAGGTGACCTTGACGGGAAAACACTTTTCCACCCCAGTGTCCTGACAGTCTAATAATGTCAGTCACAATCCACATAATCAAGACTCATAGTACCTGGTATCAGCCATGTCCACTTCTCATGTCTGTCTGCAATTCCCATCTGCTCCTGACACTGTCTGTTGTTTACCAAGGTTGATGAGCCAAAAAGGATCTAGGCAAATCTGTGTTTGTAAGAAAAGAGGGATGAGCGATAGCAGAATGCACTTCTCAGTTCAGGAGAGTCATGCCCAGAAGTGTAACTTTGCATCTGCTATAACAATACATGAACTGAAGACCCCCCTGTTCTGTACACAATACAACTTACAGTTTGCATGCACAACTCACCCATTGGCATTGGAGCTATCTAAAATCCCACAGATGATGCAAGAAATGAGGTGACATGCTGCCCATCTACTTCAGGTTGCATATTTGACCCACAACATTACGTCAACTTCACACACCTTTCAGTCAGTTGAAGTACTGATGGATGAGATCTACCCTAAAGTCTCCTGCTTCATATTCCTGTGGCTCTTCATCACTTGGCAAATCTGCATTTTCACCCACAGGTTCTGCTGAGTCCCTCTCATCTGGTATAAATGGTATCTATTATCTCAGGGCAAGATTGTAGGGCATGCAGTAGGTAACTATTATTTGACATACCTTGCTGGGTGAGTAGAGGAGGGTTCTTCCTGATCTGTCCAAGCACCTAAATCTTACCTTTAGGAGCCCAAACGTCCGCTTAGCGTCACGCCTTGTCCCCTCCTGGGCCTCATTGTAGCAGACTTCACCTGGCTTGGTTGGGTACCTCACTGGTGTCACCAACCAAGGACGGTTTGGATCACCAGAGTCACCTGTGAACAAAGTGGTAGAACAACACACACATATATGTGGGATATGCAACATTGTGATGACAGGAGACATACCTTACAGACAAATATTTCAATTGTAACTTACCATCCAGCCAGGCCCTCTCTGTGTGGGGTTATGTCATCAGCAGTGGGACATTACTGCTCTGCATGGTGGAGGAATCATAGACTGATCCTGGATACTTGTCACTGACTTGTAAAATGTACAGGCCTGCCAGACACACCACCTGAACGTTTATGAGTGGTAGTTTTTTCTTTTCCTATACACCTGTTCATTGGCACTGGGGGGAAACAAGGCTACATGGGTGCCATCTATTACTCCAACCACATGTGGAATGTGCCCCATAGCATAAACCTCTGCCTTTACATAGGCAAGCTTCACATGTTGGGGAAACCTGATGTAGCTGTCCAGGTGTTTCAGCAATGCACACAGTACATCCCTAAAAATCAGACTGAACACGGGCTGAGACATTCCTGTAGTTAGGGCCACTGTATTCTGAAAGGAGCTAGTGGCCAGGAAGTGTAGAACTGATGAGACTTGAACAATGGGAGGTATGCTATAGGGATTGCGAATTTCAGGCATCAGATCTGGCTCCAATTGATCACTAAGATCCATAATAGTATGATGATTCAGCTGATAGGTCTGGATACAAGGGGGGTGATTCTAAGTCTGGCGGGCGGCGGAGGCCGCCCGCCAGACTTCCCCCACCAAAATACCGCTCCGCGGTCGAAAGACCGCTGAGGGTATTTTGGGATTTGCCCTGGGCTGGCGGGCGACCGCCAAAAGGCCGCCCGCCAGCCCAGGGCAAATCAACCTTCCCACGATGACGCCGGCTCAGAATTGAGCCGGCGTAGTGGGAAGGTGCGACGGGTGCAGTGGTACCCGTCGCGTATTTCAGTGTCTGCAAAGCAGACACTGAAATACAAAGTGGGGCCCTCTTACGGGGGCCCCTGCAGTGCCCATGCCATTGGCATGGGCACTGCAGGGGCCCCCAGGGGCCCCGCGGCACCCCCTACCGCCATCCTGTTCCTGGCGGGAGACCCGCCAGGAACAGGATGGCGGTAGGGGGTGTCAGAATCCCCATGGCGGCGGAGCGCGCTCCGCCGCCATGGAGGCTTCACAGGGGCGGCGGGAGACCGCCGGTTTTCCTTGTCTGACCGCGGCCGAACCGCCGCGGTCAGAATGCCCAGCGGGGCACCGCCAGCCTGTTGGCGGTGCCCCCATCATTTTAGCCCTGGCGGTCTTGGACCGCCAGGGTTAGAATGACCCCCAATGTCTCTCCTCCATGGTATGCAGATCTACCAGTGGACGGTATATCGGTGGTTGTCGTCCTCTCCTCAAAACTATGTGAAGAAATGTCAACATAGTATGTGACATACAGCATGCAGACATCTTGTAAAGTCAGATACACAACTCACACATCTCTGCTGTTGAGATCGGTCACAAACTCAGATATCTACATTACAGCACATAGGTATGAACCTGATGACACCCTACTTGGTGCACATTCCCTCACTTAACTATTGAACTACACATAAGGATTAATGTTACTGCACATAGCTGTAAGTCCAACAGATTTGACATGTCTTACACATATTGTTGCACATTATCTAAGTTTTCAAGAAACCATGGGAACATCCGAGTAGGTGTACATAGCTATCACCACATGTCCTCCGGTAAAACAGCATTTACTGCAAAAGCTGCACAAATTGACAACTAAACATAAAGGCAGTACTTACAGTTGTACTGCACGATATGGGGTATAGTTAATGTCACAGTGTCCTTTCCTTGGGATCTGCACATCGCTGAACAAAAGGCTCACCTTCCAGCATCACCAACTCAGAAAGCTAGTATAGCACAGAGTTATGATGAAGCCAGTCGGGGGGAAGGGTATTAGGGTAGGGAACAACAGGGAGAGAGATCTGAAAAGAAAAGGTTAGAACAAATATGCATTTACTCATTCACTGAAATGTAACTCATCAACAGACTCTTGACTAAATGCGTCTCTGAGATATCAGATGGAGACTCCTTTTGAAATGAGGGCAAAGCCCCTTCTTTGAAACATGGAACAAGAGGAAACTACGACCTCAGAATCAAGAGATGGCAAGAGCTTTGGACTATGATTATACTCAGAATATCAATCCTGTAACATCTATGCATTCAAAACATAAACCTTTGATCATGACCTAGAAAATCTCAAAGAATTAAATATGCTTTTCACATCATAAGCTTTTCAAAGAACAATGAAAACTATGATTTGCTTATCTCCAAAAATGCTTTCACATACACAACTATAAACACCGAAAAGTTTTACTCATTGAACTTGAAGCGCTTTACTTATAATACCAGGAAGCGATTTTACTTGTCTTGCCTTAAAGCGCTACGCTCATTATACTAAGGGGGCGCTTTTACTCAAGTGGCCTGAATCACTTTGATTGTTGTGCCAAGAACCTTTTACTCCTGTGAATTGAAGCACTTTGATTGTCATGCCAAGAGCACTTTACACCTGTGGACTGAAGCGCTTGAATTGTTGTGCCCAGAGCGCTTTACATCTATGAACTGAAGTGCTTGAATTGCCGTGCCAAGAGCGCTTTACATCTCTGAACTGAAGCGCTTGAATTGCCGTGCCAAGAACGCTTTACATCTGTGAACAGAAGCGCTTGAATTGTCGTGCCAAGAGCGCTTTATATCTGTGAAATGAAGCGCTTGAATTGCCGTGCCACGAGCACTTTACATCTGTGAACTGAAGCACTTGAATTGCCGTGCCAAGAGCGCTTTACTTCTTTGAACTGAAGCGCTTGAATTGCTGTGCCTAGAGCGCTTTACCTCTGTGAACTAAAATGCTTGAATTGCTGTTCAAAGAGCACTTTCCTGTGAACTGAAACACCTTTGATCTTTGCTCCAAGGCCGCTGTACTGTGGAAACTGAAAACGCTTTGCTCGTGTGCTAAGGGGCGTTTTACCTTTGGAAGTAACGACTTCCTCCAAAATTGGATTCATTAAGGCCTTACCGCTACGAGTACGGCCTACTCCTTTTTGAATGCACCATGGAAACAAGGATAATTCGGTTGGATCTCACTCTGCCATTCAGGAACTCTGCTCTACTTTAGAGAAACCCCCAGGAGGTCTGACCGCATCAAAGTCTTCAAAATAGTGAGCAACGTGCTTGGGTGTGGCTGGGCTATATAGGCCTGCCCCACCCCAAGATGGCTGCTGCCTCTAAAAACATGGGAATTGTAGTCCCTTCATGGAATAGCACTGATAAGTGCATCTTGTCCACCAATGTCCTGAACCTGCAGTTCTATGAGCTTTGCCACAGGGCAGACGACGCTGATGGCCATCTTTGGAACAAGAAGGAATGACAAGTGGTGCGCCTAAAGTGCCGCAGAGCCGCGCAGCTGAGTTTCCGGCGAGACCTGGACCGCACATGGCCTTATTCCTGACAGTTAATGACACATGATGAAAATCTTCCATATATGTAATGTGCTTAAGATGGCAGCCGCCTCACCTACTGTACTGGACACATGGAAGTGACCTAAGTCCACCAGCGGAAGTTGTCATTGTGGTAGGCAGTCACAACCGCTGTGAAAATTGTCATTGGAAGACATTGCTGCCTTTGGTGGACTTGGGCCAGGGGCGATGTCCACCAGAGGTGACGATCACGTACGTGGCAGATCTGAATGCCATTTTCTTTAGTATTGCTCACTTGACTCCTGACACTGCTGCCTGCAAGACCACCATAACTGAGGTGCTGTGTACTGCCTCTGGGGGCTATCATGCCATGTCCTGCAGGTGATAGGGCCCAAGCCTTCACCCCTAAGGAGCTTGAGAAGCTAGTGGAGGAGGTCCTACCCATGTATGAACAGCTATATGGTGCACTAGAGGAGCAAAGGAGTCCAATGCAATACCAATGTGTGAGAGGTGTAGTGGATGATGGTGTACCTGAAATGTAAAATAGTGAAGGTGTTGATGCATGCAGATGACAATTTGTAAATGAGTGTTAATTGAGAGAGTTGGAATGTTTGCCTACTTGCTGTCACTGTTGTGTACTGTCCACTACTATTGTTATGGTGCATGAGGACAAGACTTTTTTCCTTTTGTTTGTGTCATCCATGCAGGTCAATGCCCCTTCAGAAGAAGGAAATTTGTCCTACAATAGCCACACACAAGTGTGGACCCTGGGGATCCACAGTCAGTGGAGTACCCACTGTAGGAAGCGGTGGGAGGACTTGAGACACCGGGCCCAGGGGACCGCAGAGGCCCAGCTGGGGATGTCCTCCCAACAAGGGAGGGGTGCCTGTTGGACCTTAAGCCACCTAATGGCCTGCATTTTGGCTGTGGCCTACCCTGAAGTGGATGGGCATTTGAGGGCAGCACAGTAGCTACAAGGGGGTAAGTACTGCCAGAACCATTTACTTGCCTCTGATAGTTTAGTGTATGATGTCTAAGTACAGCACCTGTGATGATGTGGTAAATGTTACGGGTATGGTGACTACCAGGAAGACATGGTGCTACAGTTGCCCACATAGAAACACAGATGTGGCCTTTGTATTGTGCATGGCAACATGGTAATCTCCTTTTTCTACCAAATAGTATGACTACATGTGGAGATGCACATGTGACTGAATAATATGAGTGACTCTACTCAGCCTTACAAATTTGTAACCTGCTGTTTCATCATTCCTACCTAGTGTTCTCAAGTCTATTTACCTAAATGGTGAGTTGTATAACTCTTTGGTCTTTGACCACTCCTATTCTACTGGCTATATGTGTAACATTGGGTCTGCCAGATGAGTTACAGGGCCAAGTAATCCTGTGTCCTGAAATAGTTGAACACTTCATGTGACACTGTCATCCAAATCAGGCTTTTGATATGCCAACTTACTACACTCCCTGTGAGGTTTGAGGAGGTGTCTCTATTGTCATGTAAGATTCATACATTGGGAAATATGAAGTGTGATAAGGATGGACATCCTACAATGTGGAACTCATGGTAACAATATGACATTGACAGTTAATGCTATTGCATTGACATGTGTACAAATGCCTTTTATTCTAATTAATTTGGTGTAGAGAAGGTAAGTGGCTAGGCTGCTGTACCCTTAGCCCATGTATATTGTCCATGCTACATAGGGCAATACCATACCTATATAAATGCAACCTATGGTATTTGCTGCCTACATCATGTGTCAATTGATACTTCATGGATGTTTTGATATCAAAGCCTCTTTTTCCCAGACTTACCTTAGCAAATCTGAGGCTGTTCAGGCAGTTTTGGTTATGGCTCTGCTAATTTCTGCCTGACCTGATGGTGTACCAGGTGTTCCATTTCGCATACACCTGTTGGTGTTGTGGGATATGTTGTCAATCAATTTGCTTGACTCTAGGTGTATGTGTCATTCATGGGTACTTTAGTAATCAGTTGTGTGTTAGTTCTGGACTTAGGTAGTAGAACAGTAGGACAGTTGTTAGTGAAGTAGGTGTTCAGATGTTGTCATGCTGGAGTTTCTATTCAGCATGTATGGTGGAATGCTATAAGCCCTTCATGCACGTTGTTTGGTGTCTATTGTATTGTTGGTGTTACTATGCTGCCTGTGGTTGTCTGTGGCTATTTCCTGTGTGCTAGATAGGCCTCTATTGCAGTACATAGAATTGATGTCTATGTGACAATGTATCAGATTAGTGGGTGCAGAAACTCTTAATTAATCTTTTCCTAGTATTTAGATAGTTGTTTCAATGACAAGCTATGTCATTTTGAGCTGCACACTGTATGGGAATGCCACACGTAGTGTCTTCACCTTAGGTGTTTGCCATTTTGTAAGGTGTGTACAGAATGATCACTTAGGCATGTGATTGGAAAGCAACATGCTGTGTCGTTTGTGAAGTGAGATGAGTTTACTTTCAAGGAACATGAGTATTGGTGATGGACTGGACAGATGTGGAGTAGGAGTAGGCAAGATATTGTGTTATCAGTCAACTACATTTCCTTAGACTGTTTTGATGATGGACAGTGATGATCGGTATGGGGATAGATTTTTGATGTAGCCAATTCATCTTGTGCATGATGCTTTTGAGTTACAGCTGAATTGATGGGATGGTGATGTTGTAGTCAGATGGTTGGCTTATGTTGTGGGTGAGACTGTTGTCATATGGGAAAGTTGGAAGTATCTTGTTGTGACATGATGTAGGCTCTGAATAGTTACTAACTGGGGCTTTATTGGCAAGAGACGTTTTGCTACTATTTTGCATGTTGTGATGTATGTGTGTGTGAAGACTGTGATGATCCTCTCTCTTTCTCTCTTTCTGTGCATCAGCATCAGCAGGCAATGAAGACGGGGCACAGCGGAGTGCGGAAGCTGCCGGTCACAACACCTGGAGTGCTAAGACCAGCTACACCAAGGTTCCAGTGACCCAGGAGGGCGAGGTGGACATTTCCTTGGCAGTGGTGGACCAATCTGGGACCACCCCAGCACCATCCCTGTCCACCACCCCCCCCCAATACCACGACCTCCCTGTAGCTCCCCACTCACTTTGCTGTTCCTGCTCACCCAAGAGGGTGATCGTCTCCTTTGCCGAAGGCACCTCTGCCCCTGTAAGCCCTGCTGCCCTCAGTGGGGAGGCTATTGACCTCCTGAGGTTGATCTCTGTGGGTCAGTTGATCATAGTGAATGCCATCCAGGGACTGCCAACTGAAGTTCAACAGAGTAATGTGTTCCTGGAGGGCATTCACGTGCACTGGATGGTCTACAGGGATCCTTTCAGGCTCTGGCCTCCACACTGATGGCAGCAATCACCCTATGTCTTCCTTCCCCCTCCACCTTCCTCTTCCTCTTCCCAATCCCATAACCCTCATCTCTGACCCAACCAAAGCACACAGATAGATAAGCATGCATCTACCTCAACATCAAAGGGTAGCTCAGACAAACACAAGCGCTACAAGACACACCACTGGCATGCACACAAGCAACATACACATGCACACACATCAACAGTCACTACCTGCTCTGACACTCCCACCACCTCCAGCATCACAGACAGCACACCTGACACACCTGCAGATGCCACACCAACATTCACCAAACCAGCCATTACACCTGTCTTACCAACAGACAGAACCACAGCATTCCCTCAGACATAAACCACAGTCACCACATCTGCAGACATCAAAACTACTGACACTCCTACATGCCGTACATCCACCATACCTGCATTAACCACCCCAACAGTCATCCACCTACCACAGCATCCCCCAGCACCTCCACCCCCTCAGTCCTGTACACACAAATGCCCTCACTCACCCACCCAACAGACAGCCACAAGCATACCGCCCACACACACGCACCCATGATGACCACACCGACACGTCAGACAACGACTCCCTCACCCTCCACTCCCAAACCACCTTCTGGTGACCATTCTGTGTGTCTAAAAAATTGTTCCTTTCATGTTTTGACCTTTTCCCTACTCCTCTTTCCCCCTGTGAGACCCCGAAATGCTCTGTTTCTCTCCCCAGACCCATCCTTTTCACTTCCAAGCCTAAGCCCAAACCCGCCTCCAACCCCATAATCCCTGAGGTGCCTGCCTGCCCCCCTGATGCCCCTACCTGAGGAGGTTACATGGCAGTTAGAAGTCAAGTTCAGGGCACCAAGATGTGCATCAAGTGCATGTTGCACAATTTCTATTTGGAATGGCCTATGGCCTTGGACATTTTAATATTTGTTCAATGTTTGCATGTAGGAGTGTCAGTGGTTTTTGTGTCTGCAGGCATGGTGACTGGGGTGGATGTCTGAGGGTCTGCTGGGGTGCTGTCTGAGGGTAGGATAGGTATGGTGGCTGGAGCAGTAAATGTTGGTGTGATGTCCGCAGGTGTGCCAGGTGTTGTGTCTGTGATGCTTCGGGTGATGGGGGTGTCAGGGCAGGTTGTGACAGTTGCTGCGCCTGCAGTTGGATATTGCTGTGGTGCTTATGTTTGTGTATGCTTCCCTTGTCTGTTGAGGTGCATGCATGTGAGTGTGTTTGTGTGCTTTGGGTGGGTCGTGGAAGGAGGGATTCAAATTGGGAAGAAGAAGGTGGAGGAGGAACGGTAGACAAAGGGTGACTGGCTGCTGCCAGTGTGGAGGCCAGAGCCTGAAAAGATCTCTGTAGGCCAGCCAGTGCATTGTGAATGCCCTCCAGGAACACATTGCTCTGTTGGATTTGAGTTGACTGTCCCTGGATGGCATTCAGGATAGTCGACTGACCCACAGAGTTCGAACAGTTAGGAGCGCACCTGCCTGACATCCCAGCAATTAATCTGCCCCATTGCATCATGGTAGATGTAGTATCTTCAAAAAACGAACTCCATTAATTTTTAAATATTTCACCTTTAAGTAGGTACAGCCTTTACTGTGCATCTCTGGACACATGTGTTTCTGGGTTAGTCCCTTCTTCAGCAGAGAACATATTTGCGGGGTGCTGGGAATGCTGCCATAAATCACCCGGTTTCAGTACCTCTTTCCTGGCCTGCTGGTGCCTGCTCCAGAGCTCGTCAGCCCAGTAGCTCAAGGGAGCCTTTAAAGTCACAAACAGTTAGGAGCGCACCTGCCTGACATCCCAGCAATTAATCTGCCCCATTGCATCATGGTAGATGTAGTATCTTCAAAAAACGAACTCCATTAATTTTTAAATATTTCACCTTTAAGTAGGTACAGCCTTTATTGTGCATCTCTGGACACATGTGTTTCTGGGTTAGTCCCTTCTTCAGCAGAGAACATATTTGCGGGGTGCTGGGAATGCTGCCATAAATCACCCGGTTTCAGTACCTCTTTCCTGGCCTGCTGGTGCCTGCTCCAGAGCTCGTCAGCCCAGTAGCTCAAGGGAGCCTTTAAAGTCACAAACAGTTAGGAGCGCACCTGCCTGACATCCCAGCAATTAATCTGCCCCATTGCATCATGGTAGATGTAGTATCTTCAAAAAACGAACTCCATTAATTTTTAAATATTTCACCTTTAAGTAGGTACAGCCTTTACTGTGCATCTCTGGACACATGTGTTTCTGGGTTAGTCCCTTCTTCAGCAGAGAACATATTTGCGGGGTGCTGGGAATGCTGCCATAAATCACCCGGTTTCAGTACCTCTTTCCTGACCTGCTGGTGCCTGCTCCAGAGCTCGTCAGCCCAGTAGCTCAAGGGAGCCTGTCTGCTGTCTGAGGGTAGGATAGGTATGGTGGCTGGAGCAGTAAATGTTGGTGTGATGTCCGCAGGTGTGCCAGGTGTTGTGTCTGTGATGCTTGGGGTGATGGGGGTGTCAGGGCAGGTTGTGACAGTTGCTGCGCCTGCAGTTGGATATTGCTGTGGTGCTTATGTTTGTGTATGCTTCCCTTGTCTGTTGAGGTGCATGCATGTGAGTGTGTTTGTGTGCTTTGGGTGGGTCGTGGAAGGAGGGATTCAAATTGGGAAGAAGAAGGTGGAGGAGGAACGGTAGACAAAGGGTGACTGGCTGCTGCCAGTGTGGAGGCCAGAGCCTGAAAAGATCTCTGTAGGCCAGCCAGTGCATTGTGAATGCCCTCCAGGAACACATTGCTCTGTTGGATTTGAGTTGACTGTCCCTGGATGGCATTCAGGATAGTCGACTGACCCACAGAGTTCGACCTCAGGAGACCAATAGCCTCCTTACTAAGAGAAGAAGGGGGAAGAGGGGCTGAGATAGAGGTGCCTGCAGCAAAGGAGATGCCCACCCTCTTGGATGGGTGGGAACGGGTAACTGGAAGGGGAGTTTCAGGGAGGGCGTGATAGAAAAGGGGTGGTTGACATAGATGGTGCTGGAATGGTCCCAGATGGGTCCGGACAGGTAGGGAGTGGCCACTGGAGGAGGAGTCTGATGAAGATGTATTGTATCTAATCTCCCCTGTGGCACACCCCTCGCCCTCTGGGCCAGTGAGTCCCTCGATGTCTGTGGTGTCATGACTGGAGGTCCCGTGGCCAGAAGCTAACCAACTCTGCTCTGCCCCCTCTCCTTCGCCTGCCAGTGCTGATGCTTAAAAACAGAAAGTTAAGTAGGATCATCACATTCACAAGATAACTCTTCCATCATAATTTACACATATGTATCATTACAACCAGTTCACCAGCAACCCCAGGTAGTACCCGTTAAGTGCCAACATCATGTCACAACAAGATATAGGGGGTCATTCCGACCCCGGCGGGCGGCGGGCGCTGCCCGCCGGGCGCAAACCTCCAAAAGACCGCACCGCGGTCAAATGACCGCAGGGGTCATAACAACTCTCCCGCTGGGCCGGCGGGCGATCTCCAGAAGATCGCCGCCGGCCCAGCAGGAAAGCCCCTGCAAAGAGGAAGCCGGCTCCGAATGGAGCCGGCGGATTTGCAGGGGTGCGACGGGTGCAGTGGCACCCGTCGCGATTTTCAGTGTCTGCAAAGCAGACACTGAAAATATTTGTGGGGCCCTGTTAGGGGGCGCCTGCACTGCCCATGCCAGTGGCATGGGCAGTGCAGGGGCCCCCAGGGGCCCCACAACACCCGTTCCCGCCAGCCTGGTTCTGGCGGTAAAAACCGCCAGAAACAGGCTGGCGGGACGGGGGTTGGAATCCCCATGGCGGCGCGGCAAGCAGCGCCGCCATGGAGGATTCCCTGGGCCAGGGGTAAACCGGCGGGAATCCGCCGGTTGCCCTTTTCTGACCGTGGCTTTACCGCGGCGGTCAGAATTGCCCATGAAGCACCGCCAGCCTGTTGGCGGTGCTTCCACGGCCCTCTGCCTTGGCGGTCAGAGACCGCCAGGGTTGGAATGAGGGCCATAATGTACTTCCCCCTACACAAACATTGTTACACAACAGCTATGCTACATAACTCTCACCTACAATACCATGATATCAGTAGACCTATCACACTGACCATTCCATGACAAGGATACAGGTTCCTAACCACAACAACATAGTCAAGCACCAATCAATCTATAGTTCTGAAATATGACATTGTTTTCCAATAATAAAATACACAAACTCAACAAATACAAACATTTAACCCTGTTGTCATGTTCCAGGCAATGAAACATGTTGCATAGTAAAGTCAAGCCAGTCTGGTGTTGACAAGCCATACATACTTCACTTCACATAGTTATCAACATTCATTCTGCACTTATGTAGACATGTAACTCCACTAATTGACATACATAAAAATTCTGAGGTGAAAGAGTCAGAACACATGTCACACACACATGTACCAATATTGGTGTGCAAAGGATTGTAAATACATTGTGGACCAATGCAATTTGATCATTGGTCTCCAGAAAACATAATTTATCAGTCATGTAAGGGCCGAGTAAGCTCAGACCAATGTCTCATACACAATAACAAGTTGGCAATCAAATGTTATTTGAAAATGGACCACTGCCATGTGCATGAAGGTAACAATCAGCCCTAACTAATCAACCAATAATTCCATCAAGTGCCCATTGACTGAATGGCAACATCACTATCCACACATCAGACATGAGTAGGGTTACATCTGTCTGTGAAGAAATCTTAGAGCCAGAGCACATGTGATGATAACATGACAGGTACACCAGCATGATGCAAGCCAAAAGCATGAATACACATACTATACCACTCACATGTGTACACGAACTACCACACCTGCACCACATAGGTGTCAGTGCAAACAATTGGTTCCCAAACAGCCAGTACTGAGTAGACATATCCTTCAAACCAACAGGAAGTATGTATATAACTCTTAACAATGTAGAATCATGACATAACCTGCCAATTTGCATATGATGTTGGCAAAAAACTGTAACGAATCTAACTGTGAATAAACTACTCTTGCCTATGTATCATGCCTACAACAGTATGCCCAAGGACAATGCTGTGTAGCCATTTTTCACCTAAAGTACATTTGTATGGTACTTACATTCCTGGCTATAACACCAATATACAGGGAGTGCAGAATTATTAGGCAAGTTGTATTTTTGAGGATTAATTTTATTATTGAACAACAACCATGTTCTCAATGAACCCAAAAAACTCATTAATATCAAAGCTGAAATTTTTGGAAGTAGTTTTTAGTTTGTTTTTAGTTTTAGCTATGTTAGGGGGATATCTGTGTGTGCAGGTGACTATTACTGTGCATAATTATTAGGCAACTTAACAAAAAAAAATATATACCCATTTCAATTATTTATTATTACCAGTTAAACCAATATAACATCTCAACATTCACAAATATACATTTCTGACATTCAAAAACAAAACAAAAACAAACCAGTGACCAATATAGCCACCTTTCTTTGCAAGGACACTCAAAAGCCTGCCATCCATGGATTCTGTCAGTGTTTTGATCTGTTCACCATCAACATTGCGTGCAGCAGCAACCACAGCCTCCCAGACACTGTTCAGAGAGGTGTACTGTTTTCCCTCCTTGTAAATCTCACATTTGATGATGGACCACAGGTTCTCAATGGGGTTCAGATCAGGTGAACAAGGAGGCCATGTCATTAGATTTCCTTCTTTTATACCCTTTCTTGCCAGCCACGCTGTGGAGTACTTGGACGCATGTTATGGAGCATTGTCCTGCATGAAAATCATGTTTTTCTTGAAGGATGCAGACTTCTTCCTGTACCACTGCTTGAAGAAGGTGTCTTCCAGGAACTGGCAGTAGGACTGGGAGTTGAGCTTGACTCCATCCTCAACCCGAAAAGGCCCCACAAGCTCATCTTTGATGATACCAGCCCAAACCAGTACTCCACCTCCACCTTGCTGGCGTCTGAGTCAGACTGGAGCTCTCTGCCCTTTACCAATCCAGCCACGGGCCCATCCATCTGGCCCATCAAGACTCACTCTCATTTCATCAGTCCATAAAACCTTAGAAAAATCAGTCTTGAGATATTTCTTGGCCCAGTCTTGACGTTTCAGCTTGTGTGTCTTGTTCAGTGGTGGTCGTCTTTCAGCCTTTCTTACCTTGGCCATGTCTCTGAGTATTGCACACCTTGTGCTTTTGGGCACTCCAGTGATGTTGCAGCTCTGAAATATGGCCAAACTGGTGGCAAGTGGCATCGTGGCAGCTGCACGCTTGACTTTTCTCCGTTCATGGGCAGTTATTTTGCGCCTTGGTTTTTCCACACGCTTCTTGCGACCCTGTTGACTATTTTGAATGAAACGCTTGATTGTTCGATGATCACGCTTCAGAAGCTTTGCAATTTTAAGAGTGCTGCATCCCTCTGCAAGATATCTCACTATTTTTGACTTTTCTGAGCCTGTCAAGTCCTTCTTTTGACCCATTTTGCCAAAGGAAAGGAAGTTGCCTAATAATTATGCACACCTGATATAGGGTGTTGATGTCATTAGACCACACCCCTTCTCATTACAGAGATGCACATCACCTAATATGCTTAATTGGTAGTAGGCTTTCGAGCCTATACAGCTTGGAGTAAGACAACATGCATAAAGAGGATGATGTGGTCAAAATACTCATTTGCCTAATAATTCTGCACTCCCTGTATATGATCCAATGGAACTGTTGCAAAACCTCAATGGTTTCCAACATGCATGTTGTCTATTCAGATGCGACATCTCTCACTTACTGAGGGGGATCACCTTGTAACAGGTCTGAAGAAGTTAAGCTAGTATGCCATGTGACATGTCAGGTAGACATCACAGCCTCACGTGATGCTGTCACTCATCAGAAACCTTTTGAAAATTACGTATGAATTGAATATCTTGGATTAAATGTTGCACATAGACAAGACTCAAGGGACATTGCAATGGAGAGAGACTAAGGACCTGGACACCTTGCCATCATGACACTGGGAATAATGACCTGCGGGTGGGAATGAACAACTACCAGGGTATGCAAGGCTGTATGGTGGTATACATATGATGCAGTCATATCTTCACAATGATGTGCCATTGTACTGAGGGGACAACATAGGTGATTAACATGTCTCAAAACATGTTTGTATGTACAAACCTGTGTGCTCTAGGTGGCAACTGTAAACATGTTCACAGGAGATCTGTGACACTTTGCACTTGCCATACTGTCTGACCTAGCAATCTGTTACATCTGACAAGAACCTGGTAAAGTTGTGAACTTGTGTTAAGTCTGTACTTACCCCCTTGTGGCTGCTGCACTGCCTTCAAACACCCATCCAACTCAGGGTAGGCCACTGCCAAAATGCAGGCCATTAAGGTGGTCGTGGTCTGACAGGTACCCCGTCCTCATTGGGAGGACATCCCCAGCTAGGCCTCTGCAGTCTTCTGGGCCCAGCATCTCATGCCCTCCTACCTCTTCCTACAGTGGGTGCTGCGTCGGCTGTAGGTCCCCAGGGTCTGCACTTTCTTGGTGATGGCACAACAAATCCCCTTCTTCTGAAGGGTGTTGATCTGCATGGATGACATAGACAAGAAAAGAATGTCATGTCCACATGCACCATACTGAAACAAGCCGGGTGAATGACAAATTAGTTCAACAAGCCAAACACAGACTGTCTACTACATCCCCTCCACTGATAGATGACCAAATGCAGTCAGGCCATGTGTAAGGTTGAAACAGGCAGACTACATTCAGAGCCAGCACCAGCTTTCAGGTTTTTACATATAACCAGACAGCAAACACATTTGTAACCATGGTATTCCAGAAGACGTTTGGTATACCAACTCCACTACTCATATACAACAGTCACAAGGTGGGTCAGGGAACATACATTGCACACTCTGCACTATGTTTCAGAATCTGTCAGCACACATAAGTACATGCCCATATACCTACACATACTACCACTACTTTAGAACCTTACAGGCTTTGAGGAAACAATCAGAAACATTGTCTATCAGCCTTTGCTTAATATTACAAAGGATAGATGAGCTAATAATACTAATGTCCACATGGTGCACTTACCTGTTCCTCTGGTGCACCATAGAGCTGTTCATACAGGGGTAGGACCTCCTCCACCAGCTTCTCAAGCTCCTAGGGTGGGAGGAAGGGGCCCTATTACCTGTAGGACATGGCATGATTGCTCCCAGAGGCAGTAGACAGCAACTCAGGTCATGGAGGTCTTGCTGGCAGCAGTGTCAGGAGTCAAGTGAGAGATGAGGTATGAAATGGCAGTTACGTCCACCTCGTAAGACACCGTCAGCACCAGCAGACATCGCCACTGGTCTAAGACCGCCAAAGGCAGCAATGTGTTCCAATGGCAATGTCCACCGTGGTAGTATCCACCTACTGCCATGATGTCTTCTGCTGACGGTCGTAGGTCATTTCCTACTGTTCAGTACAGTAGGTCAGGTAACTGCAATTTTAATATCCTTTTTCCAAATCATGAGTGAGTTATGGGGATTACATTGCAGCAATAAACCATTAAATCACTAGGTATGTGCTGTGTACTATGTTTTAACTATGTCTTATAGAATGTCCGAGCATTCTGTGTGACATTTGTATCTACACAATTACAATGGACACAATGACTGATAGACATACAATCTTGTTTTCACTCACATAGTTACCCTGGCATGAGAAGAGTCAGAGAATCTCTAGTGTACCATCCACTAGCAGACCTGCAGACCATGGGGAATCCATATGCCATCCAGATCTAACACCTGGATAGGTAGACAATCATGGATCCCTGTTGTCAGTTGGAGTCAGATCTGATGCCTGCCATTCGTCATCCCAATAGCATACCACCCATTGTACAAGTTATGTCAGTGCTGCACTTCCTGGCCACAGACTAATTTCAAAATACTGTGTCCCTAACTTCAAGGATGTCTCAGCCTATGTTCAGTCTGGTCTTGAAGGCTGTACTGTCTGCATTGTTGAAACACCTGGACAGCTACATCAGATTTCCCCAGTGTGAAGATTTAGCCCATATCAAGGCTGAGTTTTATGCTTTGGCACACATCCCGCGTGTAGTAGGAGCCATTGATGGCACCCATGTAGCCTTGGTCCCCCTAACTGACAGGTGTAAAGGAACAGGAAGAACTTCCTCTCCATAAATGTCCAAGTAGTCTATTTGGCGGGCCTCTACATTTCACAAGTTTGTGCAAGGTATCCGGGTTCAGTCCATGATGCTTTCATCATGCGGAACAGCAATGTCGCACTGCTGATGACACAACAGTACAGAGGGCCTTACTGGCTGGTAAGTCATATATGTCTTGTATGTAAGTACCCTATGTCTGCTGCCGAATATATATCTATGCAGGAATTTGATTTGCACACATGTAACTATTCCTTACAGAGAACTCTGGCTACCCAAACCGTCCCTGCTTGTTGACACCAGTGGAGTACCCAACCACGTCAGGGGAAGTCCACTTCAGTGAGGTCCACAGAAGGACAAAGCATGTCGTGGAGCGCACCTTTGGGCTCCTGAAGGCAAGATTCTGTTGCATTGATAAGTGTGGTGGAGCCCTCCTCTACTCACCTGCCAAAGTGTGTCCGATCGTTGTGGCCTGCTGCATGCTTCACAACCTCTCCCTGAGACGTCAGATCCTATACATCCCAGATGAGGTAGAGAGAGCAGTTCCACCGGGTGAGAATACAGACATGCCAGGTTTGGATGATAGTGATGAGGATGAAGGTGGAGACATCTGGGCAGATCTCATCATTCAGTACTTCACCTGACTGTAGGTATATGTTGTTTTGTTAAAGTATTGGTTCAGTGGGGTATTGAGTAGGTTAGAGATGTTCTTTGTATGGCCATCAGACAGGTCATGAGTTGCTTAGCAGCACATAGCTCAGATGTGCATGCAAAATCGTACCTGGAGTTGTGTGCAGCATGATGATACATTGAACCTATCTGTTTGCCTAGTTGGATAGAGAAAGACTGACATGTACCTAACTTCAGTAATCTGTGGGGTGCTAGTTATCCACACCTATGGTGAAGCACTAAACTGTGCAGCTGTACTTCACAGTGTGATAATTGGCATATTGTTAACCTATGTGTAGGAAGGTTCAATGATTGGGAATAGAAGTGTGTCCATTAGTGTCATTATACTAAAATTATACCCATATTAACAGTACATGTGAGATGGGAGTTGGTAGATTTGGTACATTAGTGCATGCCATGTATAGTCAAGATATATAGCAGTAAACTGGTCAATATAGGTGACTAATAACCCTCAAACATGATCTGTTGTTTAGTAGTGTTTATTCACAGGTGCACAGGTAAATAAGGGGAACTGTAACAGATACAAAATGTGCAAACAGTGAAGGGTTCAGTCATGGTGGATGTAATTATCAGGGTAGCTGCTACAACATTTGTAGTCTCAAGTCCAGTATCGTTGTACTACTGGAAAATGGAGATTGGTTGTAAAACAGTCAACAGGGTGTATCAGTAACACACAAGGTGAACCAATCAGTTGAGGTTCATTTCCTGGCAGTGGCGTAAGTTTTAGCATATACTTCTCCAGGATGTTTTAGTGGATGTCCACATTTGTGAGGGGAAGGGGTTCTTCAGTTACAGAGGCAGGGGTGTCTGAGTCATGTCCTTCCCCTAGCAGGGCCTCCATTCCATTGTCTGCCACAGATGTAGAAGGGGTGGATGTTATATGGCCAATGGAAGGGGTCAGCTGTTGTGGACATAACCTACTCAGGGTGGTATTGATGTCTCTCAGCACCCCTGTTAGTGAGTCCAGGTAGGCATTGTGGGCCTCCCACTTCTGCATGACTTCCTGATGGTAGCCTCTCTGCAGCTGCTTAAGCTCCCCATCATGGCAACTGCCTGACCCATCATGTCTTGCGTCTGTTGGTAAGCTCCACAGACTTGGAAGATGGTGTCCTGGCCAGTTGCATCCCTCGGAGCCTCAATCTGCTGCCCCACACCATTCTTCCCACACACCCTAACCCCATGTGCTTGTGCCCTTGGCACAGTTTGCCCACTCCCACTGGTGGCAGGTCCTTCGTTGTCTGGGTTTTCTAGTAGTGACTCAGGTACCTATACTCGGGGAACATGATTGCAGAAACTGTCCTTGGAATACAGGTTTGGGGGTGAATGGTTGCCAGAGATGTAGATGCAATAGGGCTGGGAGAGGTAGGTGTAGGCAGGGTGAGGCTGACAGTTGTTGACTGGCCTGGTGTCCCAGATGAGCCAGAGTCGTCCTCAATGTCCTCACATCCAGGGGTGTTTTCCTCACTGAGGGCTTCATCCAGAGGGGAAGTGGCTGTCTCAGGTGTCCTCTTGATTGTCACAATGGCTATGTGACCTGTTGAAGAAGTGGAACAGACAATTACAGATCGTATTGCAATATGTGTTATTCAACTTTCACAGGTAGCGATGCTATGAGCCAAACACAGAACGGCTTTTCTTGATCTCCTGATATCACAGTGACACCTGCTTCCAATTCAAGGGAACAGCTATATGGGATACATACACTTCCTATATCATACACCTTGCTACAGGATGTCAGAGTATCTTGGGAGTTGGATGTGTGTTCATAGACTCATATCTTGTCCGCTGTGTGGCTGTACGTTTTTCATGTTATCTTCCTGTTGGGAGTAAATCGTTATTGAGTCAACAGAGAGCTGCACAATGTACAGTGGAAACTGACTTGGCCATCAAATTAGGGGTGAACGCTACACCTGGGCCTCTGTATGGGTTTACTCCAAGTACATCACACTTCATATTTGTGCCCCCTAGATGAGTTAATTTCAATGGATGGTTGGATGTTTAAAGGCCAGTTTAGCAGAAGACACAGCTGTGGCTGTGTGTTGGTATTATTGTTCTAGCAGATGCCCATTGCAATGCTGTAATTGCCATAGACTGTACAATTGTAGAGCATTCAGGTGGGTTTAGGCAATTGTTTAGTTGACATGCAAAGCAAATGCCATTGTGATGAATTGTTCTGGTTTTCTTAAAGGTGGAACATTGCCTGCGGGGAGTTGTAGTGCTGTCAGTCCCTGTACTACCGATGCAATACATAGACACTGTGGTGAGTTTAGTTGACACGTGGGATGCCAGACATGGTTATTCAGACAGTTGGACACAAGGGTGGTGAGTGGGTTGTCTATTAAGAGGTCAATTGGTGATAAGTGGGCATGCAAGAAAGAACGTTTTCAGTGACATTATTGTTGTTGTGACGGACCCGACTCGACTCCCCCAGGTATTCCTGTGAAGCCCTTAGGATGTGGGATGTCCAAGACTTTCTCCTCCCATGATGTGAACATTGGGGCAGGAAGTGGAGATCCACCACCAGTCTTGAGGACCGCCAACTGGTGCCTGGAAGCCAAGGAATGTACCTTTCCCCTGACGTCGTTCCACCTTTTCCTGATATCCTCCTTTGTGCATGCATAGATGCCTACAGAATTCACCCTGTCGACTATTCTTTGCCACATCTCCATTTTCCTGAGATGGAGGTTTGCTGGACTTGGGCTCCAAATAGGGGTCGCTCTACTCTGATGATTTCCTCCAGCATGATCCTCAACTCATCATCTGTGAAACAGGGATGCTTTTGTGGAGACATGGTAGTGGCGGACGATACGAAAGGGAATTACAAAAATAAGGTTATGAGGTGTGGGTGCTGTGTTGTGAGTGGGTTCTGGTTGGTGTTTAGTGTGAAGGGTACTAATTTGTGTGTTAGGAGTGTTGTTCAGCTATGGGATGAGGGCTATGTGAAGTGTGTAGGGGTGCCTATTCTATAGTACAGTGTGTCTCTGTTTCCGGCTGTATCTTCTGTGTGTGGCATTTTTGTTGCAAAGGATTGTGGTGCTTGTGGGTTTTTTTGGTGGGTTTGCGGTGCTGGTGGTGGGGTGTGTTTTATAGTGCAATTTGTAGGTGTGTCGGGTATGTGGATGTGTATCAGGTGTGGGGATTTTTAACTATTCAATGTGGTGTGGTGTATTACGGTGTTGACTGCTGACCTCCGAGTTTCACACTCCCATTGGTCTTTTGCCATGGAAGAACCGCTATTGTGATTTGTGGGTCGTAATAGGTTCAAAGCTTTTTTGATAGCCTTGCAGTGCTGGTGGTGGGACGGCCTCTTGACTGCCCTCCTGAGTCCTGGCAGTGTCAGGATTTTGGCTGCTTTTTAAGGGGCTTGGCTGTGTAACTCATAATACGGCGGTCTGTATGACCGCCGACATAGTGGTCTTTTGGATGTCTTCCCATAAAACCACCAAACTTGTTATGAGGACCTTAATGTAAGCATTTTGACACTAAAGGGTTGATGTTTACTATTCACACTCAAATCTAACCCATTTAGAGGAAGTTGTTGGATACTGAAAAGGTGACATTTACTATTCCCCCTCGAATCTAAGGGCCTGACTATGATTTTGGTGGTCGGACAGCAAAACTGCCATGTTGGCGGTCCTAAAAAGACCACTACACTGGTGGTCCCAATACCGTCATATTAGGAGTTATACAGGCAGGACTACTGACCACCAAGCAAAAAATGCAAACTGCCAGTGGCGCAGTGTAGGAGGCTGGACTGGCTTGTAGTGAGTACCAAGGGGTACTTACACCTTGCACCAGGCCCAGGCATCCCTTATTAGTGTATAGGGGTGTCTAGCAGCTTAGGCTGATAGAAAAGGTAGCTTAGCAGAGCAGCTTGGGCTGAACTAGGAGACGAGTGAAGCTCCTACAGTACCACTAGTGTCACTTGCACAATGTCATGAGAAAGCACAATACACAGATATACTAAAAATAAAGGTACTTTATTTTTATGACAATATGCCAAAGTATCTCAGTGAGTACCCTCAGTATGAGGATAGCAATTATACACAAGATATATGTACACAATACCAAAAATATGCAGTATAGTAATAGAAAACAGTACAAACAATGTATAGTTACAATAGGATGCAATGGGGACACATAGGGATAGGGGCAACACAAACCATATACTCCAAAAGTGGAATGCGAACCACGAATGGACCCCAAACCTATGTGACCTTGTAGAGGGTCGCTGGGAGTGTAAGAAAACAGTGAGGGTTAGAAAAATAGCCCACCCCAAGACCCTGAAAAGTGAGTGCAAAGTGCACTAAAGTTCCCCAAAGAGCACAGAAGTTGTGATAGGGGAATTCTGCAGGAAAGACCAAAACCAGCAATGCAACAATGATGGATTTCCAGACGAGGGTACCTGTGGAACAAGGGGACCAAGTCCAAAAGTCACGATCAAGTCGGGAGTGGGCAGATGCCCAGGAAATGCCAGCTGTGGGTGCAAAGAAGCTGCTACTGGACAGTAGAAGCTGAGGATTCTGCAAGAATGACAAGGGCTAGAAACTTCCCCTTTGGAGGATGGATGTCCCACATCGTGAAGAGTTGTGCAGAAGTGTTTTCCTGCAGAAAGACCATAAACAAGCCTTGCTAGCTGCAAAGATTGCGGTTAGGGTTTTTGGGTGCTGCTGTGGCCCAGGAGGGACCAGGATGTCGCCAATTACGTCAGGGGACAGAGGAGGTGCCCAGCAAGACAGCGAGCCCTCTCAGAAGTAGGCAGAACCCACAGAAGTGCCAGAACAGGCACTAAAAAGTGGAGTGAAATGGTGCTCACCCGAAGTTGCACAAGAGAGTCCCACGCCGCCGGAGGACAACTCAGGAGGTCGTGCAATGCAGGTTAGAGTGCCGTGGACCCAGGCTTGGCTGTGCACAAAGGATTCCCTCGGAAAGTGCACAGGAGCCGGAGTAGCTGCAAAACATGCGGTACCCAGCAATGCAGTCTGGCGTGGGGAGGCAAGGACTTACCTCCACCAAACTTGGACTGAAGAGTCACTGGACTGTGGGAGTCACTTGGGCAGAGTTGCTGAGTTCAAGGGACCTCGCTCGTTGTGCTGAGAGGAGACCCAGAGGACCGGTGATGCAGTTCTTTGGTGCCTGCGGTTGCAGGGGGACGATTCCGTCAACCCACGGGAGATTTCTTCGGAGCTTCTAGTGCAGAGAGGAGGCAGACTACCCCCACAGCATGCACCACCAGGAAAACAGTCGAGAAGGCGGCAGGATTAGCGTTACAGTGTCGCAGTAGTCGTCTTCGCTACTTTGTTGCAGTTTTGCAGGCTTCCAGTGCGGTCAGCAGTCGATTCCTTGGCAGAAGGTGAAGAGAGAGATGCAGAGGAACTCGGATGAGCTCTTGCATTCGTTATCTAAGGAATTCCCCAAAGCAGAGACCCTAAATAGCCAGAAAAGAGGGTTTGGCTACTTAGGAGAGAGGCTAGGCTAGCAACACCTGAAGGAGCCTATCAGAAGGAGTCTCTGATGTCACCTGCTGGCCCTGGCCACTCAGAGCAGTCCAGTGTGCCAGCAGCACCTCTGTTTCCAAGATGGCAGAGGTCTGGAGCACACTGGAGGAACTCTGGGCACCTCCCAGGGGAGGTGCAGGTCAGGGGAATGGTCACTCCCCTTTCCTTTGTCCAGTTTCGCGCCAGAGCAGGGCTGAGGGGTCCCTGAACCGGTGTAGACTGGCTTATGCAGAAATGGGCACCATCTGTGCCCATGAAAGCATTTCCAGAGGCTGGGGGAGGCTACTCCTCCCCTGCCTTAACACCTTTTTCCAAAGGGAGAGGGTGTAACACCCTCTCTCTGAGGAAGTCCTTTGTTCTGCCTTCCTGGGCCAAGCCTGGCTGGACCCCAGGAGGGCAGAAACCTGTCTGAGGGGTTGGCAGCAGCAGCAGCTGCAGTGAAACCCCTGAAAAGGCAGTTTGGCAGTACCCGGGTCTGTGCTAGAGACCCGTGGGATCATGGGATTGTGCCAACAATGCCAGGATGGCATAGAGGGGGCAATTCCATGATCATAGACATGTTACATGGCCATATTCGGAGTTACCATTGTGAAGCTATACATAGGTAGTGACCTATGTATAGTGCACGCGTGTAATGGTGTCCCCGCACTCACAAAGTCCGGGGAATTTGCCCTGAACAATGTGGGGGCACCTTGGCTAGTGCCAGGGTGCCCACACACTAAGTAACTTTGCACCTAACCATTACCAGGTAAAGGTTAGACATATAGGTGACTTATAAGTTACGTAAGTGCAGTGGTAAATGGCTGTGAAATAACGTGGACGTTATTTCACTCAGGCTGCAGTGGCAGGCCTGTGTAAGAATTGTCAGAGCTCCCTATGGGTGGCAAAAGAAATGCTGCAGCCCATAGGGATCTCCTGGAACCCCAATACCCTGGGTACCTCAGTACCATATACTAGGGAATTATGAGGGTGTTCCAGTATGCCAATGTAAATTGGTGAAATTGGTCACTAGCCTGTTAGTGACAATTTGGAAAGAAATGAGAGAGCATAACCACTGAGGTTCTGATTAGCAGAGCCTCAGTGAGACAGTTAGTCATAACACAGGTAACACATACAGGGCACACTTATGAGCACTGGGGCCCTGGCTGGCAGGGTCCCAGTGACACATACAACTAAAACAACATATATACAGTGAAATATGGGGGTAACATGCCAGGCAAGATGGTACTTTCCTACACAACCCCCCCCCCCAAACGAAGGACAATAAGACTAGCCATGACCTGATGAGTCTTCATTGTCTAAGTGGAAATATCTGGAGAGTCCATCTGCATTGGAGTGGGTACTCCCAGGTCTATGTTCCACTGTATAATCCATTCCCTGTAGGGATATGGACCACCTCAATAATTTAGGGTTTTCACCGTTCATTTGTTTTAGCCAAAGTAGAGGTTTGTGGTCTGATTGAACAATAAAGTGAATGCCTAACAGGTATGGCCCCAACTTCTTCAGTGCACAGACCACAGCAAAGGCCTCTCTCTCTATGGCAGACCAACGCTTTTCTCTAGGGGTCAACCTCCTGCTGATAAAAGCAACAGGTTGATCCTGGTCCTCAGAATTAAGTTGTGATAAGACTGCCCCTACCCCTAATTCAGATGCATCAGTTCGGACAATGAATTTTTTGGAGTAACAGGGGCTTTTCAGGACAGGTGCAGAGCACATGGCCTGCTTCAGCTCCTCAAAAGCTTTCTGACAGCTAGCTGTCCACAATACCTTTTTAGGCATTTATTTTGATGTGAGGTCATTAAGAGGGGCTGCAATGGAGCCATAGTTCTTTATGAACCTCCTGTAATACCCAGTGAGGCCTAAGAAGGCTCTCACCTGGGTCTGAGTTGTAGGGGGAACCCAATCTATAATAGTTTGGATTTTTCCCTGAAGTGGTGCAATCTGTTCTCCACCTACCAGGTGTCCCAGATAAACCACCTTCCCCTGCCCTATCTGGCACTTTGAAGCCTTGATAGTGAGGCCTGCCTTTTGCAGGGCCTCCAAAACTTTCCATAGGTGGACCAGGTGATCATCCCAGCTGGAGCTAAAGACAGCTATATCATCTAGATATGCTGCACTAAAAGCTTCCAGCCCTTGCAGGACTGTGTTCACCAACCTCTGAAAAGTGGCAGGTGCATTTTTCAATCCAAAAGGCATTACTGTGAATTGATAATGGCCTCCAATGGTTGAAAATGCAGTTTTTGCTTTTGCATCTTCTGATAATTTGATCTGCCAATACCCTGCAGTCAAATCAAAAGTGCTTAGATACTTGGAAGATGCCAGTGTATCTATTAGCTCATCTGCCCTGGGTATAGGGTGAGCATCAGTTTTGGTTACCTGGTTGAGGCCTCTGTAGTCGACACAAAACCGCATTTCCTTCTTTCCATCCTTGGAATGAGGTTTTGGTACAAGTACCACAGGAGAGGCCCATGGACTTTCAGAGTGTTCAACCACTCCTAGTTCAAGCATTTTCTGCACCTCTTGCTTTATGCAGTCTCTGACATGGTCAGGCTGCCTATAGATCTTACTTTTGACCGGCAAGCTGTCTCCAGTATCTAAAGTGTGCTCACACCAAGAAGTGGTACCTGGCACAGTAGAGAAGAGTTCAGAAAACTGACCTAGGAGATTTATGCAGTGGTCTTTCTGCTCAGCAGTAAGACAATCTGCCAAAACTACACCTTCCACTAGAGCATCTTGTTCTGTGGAAGAGAAGAGATCAGGGAGAGGGTCACTCTCTTCTTCCTGTCCCTCATCTGTTGCCATGAGCAGGGTGAGATCAGCCCTGTCATAGTAGGGTTTCAGGCGATTGACATGGAGCACCCTAAGGGGACTCCTGGCAGTGCCTAAGTCAACTAAGTAGGTGACTTCACCCTTTTTCTCAACAATTATGTGGGGTCCACTCCATTTATCTTGGAGTGCTCTTGGGGCCACAGGCTCCAAGACCCACACTTTCTGTCCTGGTTGGTACTGAACCAAAACAGCCTTATGGTCATGCCATTGCTTTTGGAGCTCTTGGCTGGCCTGAAGGTTTTTACTGGCCTTTTTCATGTACTCAGCCATCCTAGATCTAAGGCCAATAACTTAGTTTACTATGTCTTGCTTTGGAGCTTTTAAAGGTTGTTCCCAACCCTCCTTAACAAGTGTTATAGGACCTCTCACAGGGTGTCCAAATAGGAGTTCAAAAGGGCTGAAGCCCACTCCTTTTTGGGGTACCTCCCTGTAAGCAAAAAGGAGGCAAGGTAACAGGATATCCCATCTCCTGCAGAGTTTTTCAGGGAGTCCCATAATCATGCCTTTGAGAGTTTTGTTAAATCTCTCCACCAGTCCATTTGTTTGTGGATGATAGGGTGTGGTGAATTTGAATGTAACACCACACTCCTTCCACATGGCCTTTAAGTAAGCAGACATGAAATTGCTTCCCCTGTCTGATACCACCTCTTTTGAGAAGCCTACCCTGGAAAAGATTCCCAGGAGGGCCTTTGCCACTGCAGGAGCTGTAGTGGTCCTTAGAGGAATTGCTTCAGGATATCTGGTGGCATGGTCCACTACCACCAAGATAAACCTATTGCCTGAAGCAGTAGGAGGGTCAAGGGGGCCAACTATGCCAACCCCTACCCTTTGAAAGGGAACCCCAACCACAGGCAGTGGGATAAGGGGTGCCTTTGGAGTGCCACCTGTCTTGCCACTGGCTTGACAGGTTTCACAGGACTTACAAAATTCCTTTGTGTCCTCTGACATTCTAGGCCAATGAAACAAGGGAACAAGTCTGTCCCAAGTTTTCATTTGCCCCAATGTCCAGCTAAGGGAATGTCGTGGGCTAGAGTTAGGAGGAACTTTCTGTACTCCTGAGGAATCACCAATCTCCTGGCAGTTCCAGGTTTTGGATCCCTTGCTTCAGTGTACAAGAGGTTGTCCTCCCAGTAAACTCTGTGAGAGTCACTTACATCCCCATTTTCTTTTTTGACAGCTTGCTGCCTTAGACCCTCTAGTGTGGGACAGGTATGCTGTGCCAAACTCAGCTCCTCCCTGGCAGGCCCCCCTTCACCCAAAAGCTCAGCAGTGTCTGCTTCCAGCTCCTCTGGTGTAGGTTCTGCACAGGGTGGAAATTCTTCTTCCACAGAAGTAGAATCCACTGTAGAGGGAGGGATAGTAGGTAGTGATTTACTTCTACTAGCCCTAGCTTTAGGGAGCACTTGGTCCATTCTTCCAGGATCCAAGTCACCCTGTCCTTTTTGCTTTTTGGCCTGAGCCCTGGTTAAAGCAAAAATATGCCCTGGAATGCCCAGCATTGCTGCATGGGCCTCCAACTCCACATCTGACCAAGCTGATGTCTCAAAATCATTTCCTAGTAGACAGTCTACAGGTAAATCTGAGGCAACCACAACTTTCTTTGGACCAGTAACCCCCCCCCCCCCAGTTGAGATTCACAACAGCCATGGGGTGGCTAAGTGTGTTGTTATGAGCATCGGTTACTTGGTACTGGTGACCAAGTAGGTGTTGTTCAGGGTGGACCAGTTTCTCTATTACCATTGTAACACTGGCACCTGTGTCCCTGTAGGCCTGAACCTCAACACCATTTATTAGGGGTAGTTGCTTGTACTTATCCATGTTAAGGGGACAAGCAACTAAGGTGGCTAAATCAATAGCCCCCTCAGAGACTAACACAGCGTCTGTGGTCTCCCTAACAAGACTAACCCCAACTAAGTTACCAAAAGTGAGCCCAGCTACTCCCTTGGATTGGCTGTTAGTAGGTTTGCTCCCACCACCACTGCTATTACTAGGGGCACTAGGTGTAGCAGCAGGGGTTGTAGTGGTAGGAGGCTTGGTGCTTTTCTTTGGACAACTGGGATCTGTTGTCCAATGGCCTTTTATTTTACATAAATAGCACCATGGTTTCTTTTCTTTGTTTTGATTTGAAGAGGATTTGGGCCCACCACCCCAACCAGAGTGTTTTTGTGGGCCTGATGAAGACTCATTTTTAGATTTGTCCCCACCCTTGTCAGAAGACTTACCATCCTTCTTCTTGCCATCTTTGTCACCCCCTGTATGAACTTTTCTGTTCACCCTTGTTCTGACCCATTTGTCTGCCCTCTTTCCCAATTCTTGGGGAGAGGTCAGATCAGAGTCCACCAGGTACTGGTGCAACAAATCAGACACACAATTATTAAGAATATGCTCTCTCAGGATCAAGTTATACAGGCTTTCATAATCAGTAACTTTACTGCCATGTAACCACCCCTCCAAGGCCTTCACTGAATGGTCAACGAAGTCTACCCAGTCTTGTGAAGACTCCTTTTTGGTTTCTCTGAACTTCATCCTGTACTGTTCAGTGGTTAAGCCATAACCATCTAGGAGTGCATTCTTAAGAACTTTGAAATCATTGGCTTCACTTTCTTTCACAGTAAGGAGCCTATCCCTACCCTTTCCACTAAATGATAGCCATAGGATAGCAGCCCACTGCCTTTCAGGGACATCCTGTACAACACAGGCCGTCTCAAGTGCAGCAAACCACTTGTTAATGTCATCCCCCTCCTTGTAAGTGGGAACTATCTTATGCAGATTTCTAGAATCATGCTCTCTTGCAGGATGACTATTGGGAATACTGCTGCTGCCACCATGGGTTTCTAACCCAATTGTCTGTCTATCTCTTTCTATTTCTAAGGACTGCCTATCTAAATCCAGCTGTTGCTTCTTGAGCTTCAGTCTGGATTGTTCCACTCTCAATCTATTGAGCTCCCTTTCTAACATTCTGTCATCAGGGTGGGTGGGTGGGGCATGCCTTGAAACAGAAGTATGGTGAGAATGAACAGAAGGAGACCTGTCCCTAATAGATGGCACCCTAACAGCCTGGCTAACAGAAACAGCACTTCTACTATGATGAGAAGGAATACTCTTACTGTGATGTGAGACAACACTATTACTATGATGTGACTCTACATCAGTACCAGCTATGCTAGGTTGTCTGCTAATGGGCAGGCTAGGAATTTTCCCTTCTAAATCTTTTGCTAGGGGTGCCCCAGGGTCAGATTGGGAACCATCAGCTAATTTCTCAACAGAAGTGCCACCTCTGGCCTTATCCTGTTCAACAAGCATATTAACCAACAGTTCTCTAGAGGGATTCTTCCCTACACTTAAACCTCTTTCTATGCAGAGCCTCCTTGCTCCTTTCCAGCTAAGGTGATCATAAGCAAGTTTGGACAGATCAACAGTTTGGCCTGTGCCAGACATTTTAGAAAGTGTTTAAGTGATAGAAAAAGTGAGAAAAAGTTTTTCAGAACTTTTTGAAAGACAGAAAAAAAACTTTTAAAACTTTTAAAGAACTTTTTAGAAAGTTTAGAGGTACTTTTCAGCACTTAGAAAAGAAGTGAAAGGAGAAAAGCAAAACTTTTTGGTTAGGTGTATATACACTGAACTTGTTTTGTATATTTTTCTCTTATGAAAAGTACAATGACAAAAGTAGTAAACACAACACAAACCATATACTCCAAAAGTGGAATGCGAACCACGAATGGACCCCAAACCTATGTGACCTTGTAGAGGGTCGCTGGGACTGTAAGAAAACAGTGAGGGTTAGAAAAATAGCCCACCCCAAGACCCTGAAAAGTGAGTGCAAAGTGCACTAAAGTTCCCAAAGAGCACAGAAGTCGTGATAGGGGAATTCTGCAGGAAAGACCAAAACCAGCAATGCAACAACGATTGATTTCCAGACGAGGGTACCTGTGGAACAAGGGGACCAAGTCCAAAAGTCACGATCAAGTCGGGAGTGGGCAGATGCCCAGGAAATGCCAGCTGTGGGTGCAAAGAAGCTGCTACTGGACAGTAGAAGCTGAGGTTTCCACAAGAACGACAAGGGCTAGAAACTTTCCCTTTGGAGGATGGATGTCCCACGTCGTGAAGAGTCGTGCAGAAGTGTTTTCCTGCAGAAAGACTGTAAACAAGCCTTGCTAGCTGCAAAGCTTGTGGTTAGGGTTTTTGGGTGCTACTGTGGCCCAGGAGGGACCAGGATGTCACCAATTGCGTCAGGGGACAGAGGGGGCACCCAGCAAGACAGGGAGCCCTATCAGAAGCAGGCAGCACCCGCAGAAGTGCCAGAACAGGCACTACAAAGTGGAGTGAAACAGTGCTCACCCGAAGTTGCACAAGAGAGTCCCATGCCGCCGGAGGACAACTCAGGAGGTCATGCAATGCAGGTTAGAGTGCCGTGGACCCAGGCTTGGCTGTGCACAAAGGATTCCCTCGGAAAGTGCACAGGAGCCGGAGTAGCTGCAAAACACATGGTTCCCAGCAATGCAGTCTGGCGTGGGGAGGCAAGGACTTACCTCCACCAAACTTGGACTGAAGAGTCACTGGACTGTGGGAGTCACTTGGACAGAGTTGCTGAGTTCAAGGGACCTCGCTCGTCATGCTGAGAGGAGACCCAGAGGACCGGTGATGCAGTTCTTTGATGCCTGCGGTTGCAGGGGGACGATTCCGTCGACCCACGGGAGATTTCTTCGGAGCTTCTTGTGCAGAGAGGAGGCAGACTACCCCCACAGCATGCACCACCAGGAAAACAGTCTAGAAGGCGGCAGGATTAGCGTTACAGTGTCGCAGCAGTCGTCTTCGCTACTTTGTTGCAGTTTTGCAGGCTTCCAGCGCGGTCAGCAGTCGATTCCTTGGCAGAAGGTGAAGAGAGAGATGCAGAGGAACTCGGATGAGCTCTTGCATTCGTTATCTAAGGAATTCCCCAAAGCAGAGACCCTAAATCGCCTGAAAAGAGGGTTTTGCTACTTAGGAGAGAGGATAGGCTAGCAACACCTGAAGGAGCCTATCAGAAGGAGTCTCTGACGTCACCTGCTGGCCCTGGCCACTCAGAGCAGTCCAGTGTGCCAGCAGCACCTCTGTTTCCAAGATGGCAGAGGTCTGGAGCACACTGGAGGAGCTCTGGGCACCTCCCAGGGGAGGTGCAGGTCAGGGGAGTGGTCACTCCCCTTTCCTTTGTCCAGTTTCGCGCCAGAGCAAGGCTGAGGGGTCTCTGAACCGGTGTAGACTGGCTTATGCAGAAATGGGCACCATCTGTGCCCATGAAAGCATTTCCAGAGGCTGGGGGAGGCTATTCCTCCCCGCTTAACACCTTTTTCCAAAGGGAGAGGGTGTAACACCCTCTCTCTGAGGAAGTCCTTTGTTCTGCCTTCCTGGGCCAACCCTGGCTGGACCCCAGGAGGGCAGAAACCTGTCTGAGGGGTTGGCAGCAGCTGCAGTGAAACCCCTGAAAAGGCAGTTTGGCAGTACCCGGGTCTGTGCTAGAGACCCGTGGGATCATGGGATTGTGCCAACAATGCCAGGATTGCATAGAGGGGGCAATTCCATGATCATAGACATGTTACATGGCCATATTCGGAGTTACCATTGTGAAGCTATACATAGGTAGTGACCTATGTATAGTGCACGCGTGTAATGGTGTCCCCGCACTCACAAAGTCCGGGAAATTTGCCCTGAACAATGTGGGGGCACCTTGGCTAGTGCCAGGGTGCCCACCCACTAAGTAACTTTGCACCTAACCTTTACCAGGTAAAGGTTAGACATATAGGTGACTTATAAGTTACTTAAGCGCAGTGGTAAATGGCTGTGAAATAACGTGGACGTTATTTCACTCAGGCTGCAGTGGCAGGCCTGTGTAAGAATTGTCAGAGCTCCCTATGGGTGGCAAAAGAAATGCTGCAGCCCATAGGGATCTCCTGGAACCCCAATACCCTGGGTACCTCAGTACCATATACTAGGGAATTATAAGGGTGTTCCAGCATGCCAATGTAAATTGCTGAAATTGGTCACTAGCCTGTTAGTGACAATTTGGAAAGAAATGAGAGAGCATAACCACTGAGGTTCTGATTAGCAGAGCCTCAGTGAGACAGTTAGTCATAACACAGGTAACACATACAGGGCACACTTATGAGCACTGGGGCCCTGGCTGGCAGGGTCCCAGTGACACATACAACTAAAACAACATATATACAGTGAAATATAGGGGTAACATGCCAGGCAAGATGGTACTTTCCTACACGCAGCGGCTTGGATATAGGCGGTCCGACCTTCAGTGCTGTCAGGCACGTCCAACCACCGAGCATATTACAAACACAGTTGGCATAGTGGTCCCCTCACGGCGGTTAGCCAATGGCGATCGACCACTGTGGTTCCCGATCAACAAAGTAACAGACAAGTGCACATTGAGTGAATTAAAAAACAACACAGCTGACACCCATTGGCCAAGTGGACACACATGAAAAAGGACAGTATAAAAAAAACCTTCACAGACCACAATCCTTTGCATTTCCACTGCAGCACAGCAAGGCAGCCTTTTTTCCCCAACCCATTTTACACCCTTCAAACACATCGTTTTTTTCCCCCATATTCACCTGTCTTAGTCACTGTCACCCCCTTTAATTTCCAGTCATGGCATGGGTCATGAGGATGAGTTAAGAGTCATGGTAGATGAAATCATTAGAGTAGTGCCACAATTGATTGGATCCCAAGTCCAGCACACTCCTCTCAGTAGGAACATGGAAATATGAGACTGACTGACTACAACTCAGAGCAGGCTCTTTTTCAGTAACTCCAACCACCAGCACTTCAGTCAAATGTCAAAATACCCCTGTTTGTGAACTCCCAAATGAAGTGTACTCACCTGGGATGATACCATTTGTATAATTTTTTGTAGTAGAGAAAGTGACCTGACTGCAACTTAGCAGTGATCAAGCTACAGCTCATGCTCAAATCAGAGACGTGTCTGTCTACCCAGCTCCATCATGACTTGCTAAACCAAGTTGAAACTATTGAGAATAGGAATGATAGGTACCACCCTCTGCACAAAGGAGGACATTAGGAAGAGGTGGTATGACCTCAGGGGCAAAGTTCTTTCCCTGTTCTCCGGGCATCAGCTGCAGGCCAAGAAGACTGGCGGTGGCCCTCCCAGTGCCCCATTACAACTCTTTCCCTGGAAGGAGAGGGTGTTGGCCATCCTGCGTCCTGAGGGCTTGACAGGAATACGTGGGGGAGTAGAGTCTGCTAAGGTTCAACACAAAAATTAAATGTCACACATGTCCACAGCTCAGCTTTTGTCACTGTCTTGGTCATGCACCTCACCAACATTCAATGCCCAGAGTATCTGAGATTTAAAACTGTCAATCAGTATAATTGGATCCAAAATCATAGCTGCCAAGGCCTATCATATGCCATATGTCCAGAAGGTGCCTGGAAATCCCACAAAAACTAAAACACATTCAATGATTCATGGTATGGCCCAAAATGTAAATGCATGCTCAAACCTAAATGCAGGCTGCATACAGTCAACATTTGTCAAGTGTTGGGAAGTAGAAGGAATGACGTGACTGCAACACCCAGCAGGCTCTGTTTCTGTAACTCCAACCACCAGCCCAGTGGTCACTTGTCCACACACTCTTGTTTATTAACTCACAATTGAAGTGTACTCACCTGGGGAGATATTATTTGTCAAGTATTGGGGAGTAGAGAGTGACCTGACTGCAACTCCCAGCAGGCCATGTTTTAGTAACTCTAACCACCAGCACATAAGTCACTTGTTCAAATACCCCTGTTGGTAAACTCCCAAATGAAGTGTACTCACCTAGGAGGATATCATTAGTATAGTGTATGTAGTAGAGAGAGTGACCTGACGGCAGCTCTCAGCAAGCCCTGTTTCTGTAACTCCAACCACAAGCCCAGTGGTCCTGTGTCCAAATACCCTTGTTTGTGAACTCACAATTGAAGTGTACTCACCAGAGGGGATACCAATTGTCAAGTTTTGGGGAGTAGAGAATGTCCTGAATGCAACTCCCAGAAGGCCCTATTTCAATAACTCTAACCACCAGCACAGTGGTCACTTGTCCAAATACCTCTGTTTGTGATCTCTCACCTGAAGTATAGTCACCTGTGAGGATGTCATTTGTATAGTGTGTGTAGTGGAAAGAATGACCTGACTGTCACTCCCAGCAGTGAACTCATAGTTGAAGTGTAGTCACCTGAAGGGATACCATTTGTCAAGTGTTGGGGAGTAGAACGTGAACTGACTGCAACTCAGAGCAGGCTCTTTTTCAGTAACTCCAACCACCAGCACTTCAGTCAAATGTCAAAATACCCCTGTTTGTGAACTCCCAAATGAAGTGTATTCACCTGGGATGATACCATTTGTATAATTTTTTGTAGTAGAGAAAGTGACCTGACTGCAACTTAGCAGTGATCAAGCTACAGCTCATGCTCAAATCAGAGACGTGTCTGTCTACCCAGCTCCATCATGACTTGCTAAACCAAGTTAAAACTATTGAGAATAGGAATGACACAAGGCCTCAAGCTGCTTCGCCAGATTGGTAGCAGCAGCAGACACATTGACACAGCACTGTGTACATGACTCCAGTCACCTATACAACAAGCCCTGTGTTTGCCGGCATACCACTAAACTAGGCCTTCAAATGGCCAAAGCCATATCTTGCCTCTCCACTGTTTTGGCTGCACCGGTGGTAAAATGCCATTTTCAGGCCATTTTCCAAAGTGCAACTGATCTGCACATCTCATCAGCTGCTTGAGTGAAAATAGGTTGGCATACTTCACACATGTCATGTGAAATCACCCAGTACTATGGTTACTTGGCACAATTGGATTGCTTACAACTTAACTTTGTCCAAGGCCTCTTCTTACTTTAACTCTAAACCTTTGGAGGTAGATGTCACAATTCAACCAGTAACAATATATGTTTTACATCAACAAGTGAATCTGCCACTGCGCACACGGAGGCCATTGAACAGAATACCACTACCTACCTGAGTGAAGCCCTCAATAACAACAACATTCCTGATCTTCTGGTGTGGAGGATCATTCTGCTCCATCTGGGGAGCCTGGTCAGATGGCAACAGTGAGTCTCACTGTGGCCACAACATCACCTCCCAGCCCTGTTCCATCAACATCACAGGAAACCATTCTCCCCCCAACCTGTGTCCCTATCACAGTGTCCACCATCTTGTGCACCCAAGTTGGAGAGGGCACCATGTGGCAAGGGCACATGCCTGTGGGGGTAGGGTATGTGAGAGGGCTGCTGTGGGCCAGTGGGGTGAGGACACTGGGGCTGCACTTGGCCAGGACACCATCAGTCACATCTTGGGAGTCTATCAGGAGTTCCAAGGTGTGATGGCCCAGGTGTTGACCGAATTCTGGGAAATCAAGCAGCTACAGAGTGATATGTATAGGGACATGCATGAACAGGTAGAGCCTCACAATTCCAACATGGACTCCTAATAGTGTTGTTGAGGGACATACACACTACCCTGAGCAGGGCTTTTCAAAATCCGTCAACCCCTTCCTTTGGGTCATCAACAGCAGGCCCATCAACATCGATGTCAGCAGCCACAGGAATGGAGGTCTTGCCAGAGGAACAACTAGCCACAGGCGCCCTTGCCTCTGTTGTAGCAAGTGGGGACATTCAGCAAAGAATTCAGGAGGTGCCGATGGCAAGACACCCACGACTGCCTGAAACAACCCTCTTTCTTAAGGACCTCATTTGTGTGTTACACATTCACTTTGTGGACCGATCCTGAACCACCTTCCTTTTCTAATAGGAGGAGTACTCTGGACTTTGGACTTTCAGTTGTGTGGCATCTAATCCAATGGTTTCATTCACCTTGATTCACCCCTTCACATATTTTTTTCGGTTGATTCGTGTTATGCATATTTTCTGTTATTTGTAGCTTCACAATAAAATTACCTATCACTGATTCATTGTCTGCTGAATTTTCTTTGATAATTCACCATGTAGATATGCCAGATGATATGAACCATACAATGATGATCCAAGGTATTTGTTCAAGATTGGGATATGTTGCATGTACACAGTTTCCAGGTCAGGAGTACAACCATCCCACACAAACACATGCATACAAGTGTCTGGTCAAACTAAAAAAAATATTCCATTGTTCAGCATGTAGGCTGTTAATATGTCAGAACTATTGGAAATCAGAAATGACTGTCTCATACTGAGTAAATTAAGATATTTACAGGTACAGACCTCCACACCATGGAAGGAAGGGATTTGTCAGACATTGTCCTGTAGAACAAGCAAACGTTAAAGTGGTTGATGTCATCAGCTTAAGCCTTACCACATACCACAGCAAAGTCATTCAACATCACATTATCCAAGATTCAGACAGATGTCAGTACGACAGTCCCTGATCACAGGGCTGTCATAATCCAATGGTCATGCATAAGGTGGTATGGCACAAAAAATGTCAGTGCTGTGGCACAAGCACTGTGGCCTACAATGATGAAACATATCTACAGCTATATACAGGACATACAAAACGCAAAAAGAGTGTTTGGCCAATGTTAATGAAAAATAACTTGGTTGTGAAGTAGGATTATTACATTTTTATGACCACATGATGACATACATGATGCATCAGGCCCACCACAGGACACAAAACAAGTCCAATGGGCACTCCTGATCTTCCATCCAAACACTGTATAAGCTGTCTTGGCCCAGGTCTTAGAAACCCAAAGTATGTGACCTACATTACCTGGATCAATCCAAGACCACTTTGTATGTCAAAACAGCATCACATACCTACCAATGTCACAACTCTGAAATGTCCACATGAAGATGTCATGGTGAAGGTACCTGTACAAAGAACAAAACAAAGAGTATAGGCTTGAAACCATACCTATGACACAAGTCACATAGCAAGCATTTGGAAAACAAAGAGCACTGCAATGATTTTGACACAAATAAAGCAACATCATCAAGGTCGGGTTGTGTCAAAAGCTATCTTACCAATCAGCCTTTGGATTATTTTTGCAAAGTATTAGCTCCCTAACTGTTTCAAAAACACTAAACTTCACACATTCTTAAAACTACTACTCATTGTACAGTCACAGTTATAACATCACATGACATACACTTATGAGAAGTAGCTGTGGATGAGATCTTCTCGCAAGTCAGCTCCTTCCTTTTCACCACTGTCATCTTTAGTTAGCATTTCGGGATTCTCACCCGGTGGCAGTGCAGGCTCCCCCTCCTCTGGGTTGTATGGAATATTCCTCTGCAGGGCGATGTTGTGGAGCATGCAGCAGGCCACGGTGATGTTGATGAGCATGCAGCATGCCACGGTGATGTTGTGGAGCATGCAGCATGTCACTGTGATCTGATATACTTTCTGGGGTGAGTAGAGGAGGGCTACACCAGTCCTGTCCAGACAGCGGAATATGGCCTTCAGGAGCAGGAAAGCCCACTCCATTGCCTGCCATGTTTCTCCATAGCCTCATTGAAGCAGACTACCTTTGGGATATTTGGATTCCTCAGTGGTGTCAATAACCAAGGACGGTTTGGATAAGCTAAGTCTCCTGTCAATGAATGGGACATAAGTGCAAAAATGAATCACTCACTTCATGATTGTAGAACGTCACGTTGCACAAACATAATCAGGACAGATGTGCCTTACCGACAGGCCAGGCCCTCTCTGGTTGCAGTTCTGGCATCAGCTGTTGTATGGTGCTATTCTGCATTATAAAGGTATCATGGGCTGATCCAGGAAAATGGACACACACATATGAGATGTAGAGATCCACCAAACAGACAACTTGCACATTGATGGAATAGAAGTTTTTTCTGTTGAGATAGACTTGTTCAGTGGCCTGTGGTGGTACTAGGGCAACATTTATGCCATCAATGGCCTCCACCACATGTGGGAGATGGACACAACCATAGAAGTAAGCCTTCACATTGGTTAAATCCTCACGTTGGGGGAATCTGACATAGCTGTCAATGTGTTTCAACATTGCTGATAGGACATTTTTCAACACCTGGCTGAACATAGGTAGGGACATACCAGCAGATAGGGCCACGGTATGTTGGAAGAACCCTGTGGCCAGGAATTGCAATACTGACATGCTTTGTTCAATGGATGGTATGCAGTATGGACTACTCTTAGCTGGCATCAGATCTGGCTCCAACTGATGGTATAAATCCACTATTGTTTGCCTATTCAGACAGTACAGCTGGATGACATGCATTCCTCCATGGTCTGAAGGTCTGATAATGGATGGTAGACAGGAGGTTCTCACATCCTCTCTCTCCCAGGGTACCTATGTGTGAAAAGACATGATTTGGATCATTAGTCACTGTGTCCACAGCAACATACATGATGTATGCCAACAATATCATATGACAAAGCACTCCTGACTGGATAGAGATGATACCCAGTACACATCACAGCTGACAACTGCCCAAGGGTCAAATGTGACCCCATGGTAGTGAACACATGTTTCCATAACATGGATCCGGGTGACACCCAAAAATGTGACTATGTTTTCGGACCGCCAAAAATACCATCAGCAGTGGTGGCCCGGGCACCACCGTCATATGATCTTTATGCCCTGAAACACACTACACTGGTGGTTGTGTAGTCAGACCTACACAACAAGACAGATTGAGGATGTTTGTGATGAAATTAATCATATTGTTTTTGTGATGCATATTACAGGGCCATATACACTCTTTCAAGCCCCCAAAAAGGCAAATGCCTGACCTACTCCACTGGACATCAGGAACCACTGGCGGAAGCCATCTGTGCAGTAGGGGGTTCCAACAGCGACGGACACAGCCATAGGCTAACATTGTTGCATATGGCGGTTGCGGTCCTATGGCTGTATCCGTTAGCAGTGATGACTGCATACATGGCGTTTGTGTACTCTGCGTTGTGCAAAATCAGTTCCTTGACTCCTGACACTACAGCCAGCAACACCTCCACCACTTTAGCTGCTGTGTGCCACCTCTGAGAGCAATCATGCCATGTCCAGCAGGTGAAAGGGCTCCTGCCTTCTCTCCAGAGGAGCCGGAGAGGCTGGTGAGTGTAGTCTTTCCTATGTATGGTCAGCTCTATGGCTCACCAGAGGAGCAGGTAAGTCCCTCATAGGCACAATTGACTCTGTTCAACACTATCCTTTACCGCCTCCTAGGCTACAATGTGCACCTGTGTGACAGTTACACTTTTTGTGTGCCTGTTGTTGCAATCTGTCTGACATAAATGGGATGTACATGGTGCCGATATTGGTGACCAGTATTATGGCCCTCATTACAACCCTGGCGGTCGGTGTTAAAGCGGCGGTAATACCGCCAACAGGCCGGCTGTAAAAAAAATGGGATCACGACCATGGTGGAAACCGCCAACACTGACAGCCACTTTAACACTCCGACCGCCACGGCGGTAGCAACAAACACCACGGTGGTCATCACCAACAGACAGGCAGAAGTCAATGTACCGCCCACCCCATTACAACCCGCCAATCCGCCAGCTTTTCCTAGGCGGTACCAAGGCCATCAAAAGCACGGCGGAAACAGTACTTGGAAGGGAAACCACTCACCTCTCTACACTCAATGAAGAACCAGGATGCCATGGAGCCTGAGTTACAGGTCGTGCCCATGATGGTCTACCTCCTCATACACGAGGAATATCAAAGGCGGTGGCGACGACCACGGTGAGTACTGCACCTAGCACACAGGGGAGGGGGGGAAGGAAAAAGAAAGTGACACACACACGTAACATGCAACACCCTTACCCCCAGAATATGACACTAAACCACTACAACCTAAACAACTACTACTTAAACAACGACTTCCCAACACCGAAAAAACCTATAAAACAAATTATTTTACAACGAAGTCTAAACAACGAAAAAAAAATTAACTAAATGATTCCTGAACAACGAACACCTATTTAACGACTACGAAAACCACTAAATCACGAACATTCCACTAAACGACTATTATGTAAACCACGACTACCTAAACAACGACTCCCCAAATAACTACTACCTAAACAACGACTACGCAAAAAAAAATTACCTAAATAACTACTCCCCAAATAACTAAAACCCAAACAAACTACTACCCAAACAACGAATACTTAAACAACGAATCCTAAAATAACTACTACCCAAACAAACGACTAGCCAATCAACGAATACCCAAACAAACACTACCCAACACCGAAAACGACTAAACACCTAATATATTGAAAACGAACCCCAAACAACGAAAAATATTAATAATTTATATCACAACTAAACAGTAACGATTAATAAATAAATTATTAAAAGGACTACAATACTACGTAGAAAAAAAACGAAATCGAAAATAACAATATATTTCCATACAAAAAATAAAACATCACAAAAATCCAAAGCATATAAACACAGTTTTAAATCAAATAAATAATACTTAAATAATTATAAAACAAACACAACACAAAAAAAAACCTATATAAAACGATAGTCCTACAACACTTTCTACATGACCCAGGAAGTACTTCCTCTACTGAACAAATGAGAACGAACATCAAAAAAATACAAACTACAAAACAAATACACTCCACAATTATATATATCTAACATCACAAACGAATTCGCAATAAAAAAACACATCCAAAACACATTCAATTTACAAATAAAACAATACTTACAAAAACACATATAAATACCAACGACCTCCATTTTCTACTCATTACTACACCGAACAACTTACAGAGAAGACGAGCATATCACTACGGAAAAGAATTAAAATATAATTTATCCAACACTGCCATCTACTGAGATAACAAGGTAAAATATCCATAAATAAATACTTTAAAAAATTACTAACCTATACCACATCTAAAATAATATATAATTAATGTACCTTTCAACTATTTTGTTTCAGGCATAAATATCAAGAATCTGACCAAAAAGATTAACACAACACCTTCACCATCAAAGGTAAACCATTACCATTATACAAAAACAATTTCACTAAACCACAAACAATTGCATTAAAAAATGTGTTAAATAACGAATACCATAATATAATTACAAAATATATATTAAATATTAAAACTACAAATTAATTTAAAAAATGGAATTAATTCACCTAATAAATTTAACCAAAAAACAAATATTATTCACCAAATTTCAAACCTACTAAAAAAATTACTTCTAAATCAAAAAAACGAAACAATTAATAAAATAAAAGAATAAACTAAATAATACACTCTCTCTTATTTCTTACAGACTCCAAGAACCCAAAAAAACACCAGAAGACATAAAAAAGTGAAATAAATCATTTAAAAAAAAAAAATAACATCTAAAATAGGAAATAAAACTCAAAGTAAGTATAATATTTTCATTATAACATACAACCAGATTTTCTAGTTAAATAAAACTAAACAAACATTCTTATTCAAATACCCCTTAACTTAACACCAAACACACATAAATTCAATAAAATTAAAAACACTTCGCAAACACACTACATATATTATATCCAAAAAATAACTAGTACAACTCCACCAAACACTTACCTCTAAACAGCTGCTAAACAATAAACATAAATAAATTTTACAACAAAACACCAACTTCCAAAACAACTAGTCCCTTAACAACAAGGACACAACACCAACCTTGTTCTTACTACTAATAATTTTTCCACAAATACCTTAACAACATTTCATTCTAAAAGCATTCTTGATAAAAGCATTACTAATAGGCACCATTCACCCTACATCCCTCACCCCACCACCCCAACAACACCCCAAAACCTAAAATGCCCTGACCCCCCACCCCCTCCCCAAAACCAAAAACACCCCTCCCCCAACCCCACCCCAAAACCTAAAACCCCCTAACCCCCACCTCCTCCCCAAAACCAAAAATGCCCCACCCCCCCAAACCCGCCCAAAAACCTAAAACCCCCTTACCCACCTCCCCAAAACCAAAAATGCCCCACCCCCCAACCCCAAAACCTAAAACCCCCTCACCCCACACCTCCTCCCCAAAACCAAAAACACCCCACTCCCCCAAACCCCACCCCAAAACCTAAAACCCCCTAACCCCCCACCTCCTCCCCAAAACCAAAAACACCCCACCCCCACAACCCGCCCAAAAACCTAAAACCCCCTTACCCCCACCCCTCCCCAAAACCAAAAACACCCCACCCCCCCAACCCCACCCCAAAACCTAAAACCCCCTAACCCCCACCTCCTCCCCAAAACCAAAAACGCCCCACCCCCCCAAACCCACCCAAAAACCTAAAAAACCCTTACCCCCGCCCCCTCCCCAAAACCAAAAACGCCCCACCCTCCCAACCCCACCCCAAAACCTAAAACCCCCTCTCCACAACCCCCTCCCCAAAACCAAAAATGCCCCACCCCAAACCCACCCCAAAACCAAAAACCCTCTACCCCTCCACCACCTCCCCAAAATCAAAAACGCCCCCCCCCAACCCCACCCCAAAACCTAAAACCCCTAACCCCACACCCACTCCCCAAAACCAAAAACGCCCCACCCCCCTAACTCCACCCCAAAACCTAAAACACCCTCACGCTCCACCACTTCCCCAAAACCAAAAACACCCCACCCCCCAACCCCACCCCAAAACCTAAAACCCCCTCACCCTCCACCCCCTCCCCAAAAACAAAAACAGACCACCCCCCAAACCCACCCCAAAACCTAAAACCCCCTCACCCCAACCCCCTCCCCAAAACCAAAAACGCCCAACCCCACCCCAAAACCTAAAACCCCCACTAACCTAATTAAAACCTTGTCACCTGCATAATCCTCCTTCACCAACTCCCTTCTTTGTACCTTAACCACACATGTTCATTATTCAGAACATACATAATTAACTCACAAAATAACATATTCATTTTTAAGAAAAGCATTGTTACACTTCAATTAACCACGACTTCGTAAAAAAAACATCATAATAAAGGCTTTTTCCCAAAATTTACTATAATAACTCCACCACATACTTACATCACAGCGCCTGCTACACAATAAATAGCACAAAAATTACTATTCCTACTGCACCAACTACTTACCTCATATCACATTAAAATACTCAAAACATTAAAAAATTATCAAAGCAACTTCACTAGATACTTACATTAACATAGATGCTGCAGAATAATTATCAAATAATATACTATTACAACTCCACTAACTACTTACCTCATAACAAAAACTAGGAACACAATAGACCCACAAATACAAATCTAAAAGCAAAAATTACTTACCTCAATAAATAACACACAATCACCAAATATAAAAAATAACAAACCACCTACACCAAACACTTACAAATAGGACACATTATATATTAATTACCTTACTAAGTGGAAAACTAAATCTACCACAAATTTTATAATAAAAACTGCATCTTCTTTTAACCTATTTCTTTTATATTATTTACAGATATTTCACAAATGGCATCGCAAGGAAAAGCAAGTTACATAACCTCAAGAACCGGAAACCAGCTATTAAAGTATGAAGGTTATCTTTATTGCAGAGACAAAGTTGTCAACCTCAGGAGCCATTGGAGATGTGTACAATTCTACTCTTCACATTGTAGAGGCAGAGCTGTAACTCTAGAAAACACCATTATTAAAACAACAGATCACAACCACTCTGCCTCTGCAATAGAAATTGAGATAAGAGAAAACATACAAAAAATAAAAAACATTGCACACACCTCCAATGACTCCTGCAGACAGGTTATAAGGGAGGTAGTACAAAATATTCCAATACAGATTTCCGGTAGCATGCCTTTTGTACCAAACCTTAGGAGAATATTTCAACGACAAAGACTGGCAAGTAATCCCCAACATATAACACCACAAACCTATGAAGACATTAACATCCCCCCAGAACTAACAATTACCTTCTCCAAAGAAACTTTCCTCATTCATGACAACGAAAACCCTCAAAAAAGAATTTTAATATTCAGCACAACATGCAACTTACTAATCCTACAAAATAGTGAAATTTGGATGATGGATGGAACCTTTAAATCTACACCCCATCCATTCACTCAAATTTACACCATACATGCCACAAAAAAACAACACTACAATCCCCCTAGTGTATGCATTACTGCCTGATAAAAATTCCTCTACTTACAATGAATTTTTATCAACAATCAAAAACAAAACATCAAAAAAAACACCTAGAAAAGTAATACTAGATTTCGAATTATCAATGATAAATACAATACTAAAAATATACCCACAAACCGAAATTCAAGGATGCTTTTTCCACTTTTCACAAGCATATTGGCATAGAATACAAAAATCATCCCTAAGTAGAGAATATTTCTCAGATTGCATACTACAATTTGAATTTTAAAAAAACTCACAGCATTATGCTTTGTACCACCTACAAAAGTAGATGAGTATTACAACACAATAACAGAGTCTAACTATTATACACAAAATGAAGACAAATTAGAACCCTTAATAAATTACTTCAAACAAACCTGGATTGGACACCTAAACAGATCTGGTCGCAGACGAAAGCCAAGATTTCCAAAATAATGTTGGAACTGCTATCAAACCTGTTTAGAAGAAGGTGTAAAGACTAATAATGCCATAGAAGGATGGCACAACGCCCTCAATAAAGTAATAGGTAAACCCCACCCAAACCTGTATCATTTCATAGAAATTTTGAAAAAGGAACAAAGTTTCCAAGAAATGAGACTTGCTCAATCACTGTCAGGTAGCCTGAACCCACGCACAAGTAAAAAAAGCAAAGAAATGACCAAAAGAATTTTGGCAAAAATACAACAACTTGATACAATAACACCATCAGACTACCGCAACAGTCTAGCATATATTCTACATTACTAACAATCACTAACCTACTAAAAAATTACTTGCCAGTTCTAAAAAAAAAAAACCCATCAATTAAATTGGCATTTTTAATTTTTTTTTTACACTAAATGTACACAACAAAAATTGTTCCTACCTTTGACGTTTTCATGTCTTTATCCAAACACGTGATGCTGAATAAATCTTCTTTATTAATATAGAAAACAACATCTCATACTTAGAAAAGAAAAAAAAAAAAACATTAATCCTCCAAAACAAATTAAAAATTATTGATGGATGATAAAAAAAACAACTCTATATACTATACAAACAATCAAAGAAATAAAATATAATACTTAACCAAACCAGAAAATCGAAAAATATCAAAAAAACATAAAATACCAAACATACTTTTTTTTACCAAAAAAAAGTAAAAAAATGAATCACATACTAACCAAAGCCACATCATTAATTAAAACATTAACTATCAAGAAAAAGACATGAAAACGATATAAAGGATACTACTAACACAAAAGAAAAATTAATCACAAAACCTATTACAATGAACTAATTTTTTTTTTCATAAACCGAACAACTGACTAGCTCAAAAATCCCAAAACTAAATTTATCCAAAAAATATACAATTCTTTCCAACTACTACAAAAGCAGTATAATCATTTGTAAGATATAACACTGCTAAACAAATTTGTTTACTTTTACGAAACCACTATCGTATACAAAAATATACGAAAACAAATAATTAAACAGAAAAAACATAACAAACACCGAAAATCTACTACCTACCTTATAACTACCTCCGACAACTATTTCCGTAATAAAAATACCCTACTGCATACTGTAAAAAAAATTATAATCCAACTTACCTGAACGAGGTCTCCGCTTCCGTCCTATCTTGACCGCGACGCTCCTCCGACTGAATACAGAAGACGTCAAACAATGTAAACATGGAAGAGCACTAAAAATAGAAAACTGACTATTTCACTCATAGACTACAATAGGGAAAATAAGAAAATACCACATAAAATAGATAAAGAAATATAAATAAATAAGGAAAAAATGTCTATAAATCTGTAAATATAAAATTAGAATTAAATTTTTTTTTTGCATTTTTTAAACTTGATTATGTTCAAAATAAAAAATATTTAAAAAAGTGAATGGTATTTTTATTTTTTTTAAATTAAATTTGCACGAAAAAAACATTATTGCACATACAAAAATTTCTAACACCTAAAAAAAAAACAAAAAAAAATATCTATAAATAATCTACAAATAATTATTTAATTAATTAACTTTTAGAAATAATATTAAAACAAATTAATTTATATATTAAATTATACATTCCAAAAAATTATTAAAAATATTAATAAAATTAATTACATCACATAAAAAAAAAAAAAAAAAAATCTAAAACATTTTAACACATTTTAAAAATCACAAAAAAAATAAAAATCTCATAAATATTTCAAATAAAAAATATAACATTATTATATTCCAAAATATACTATACCAACTACTATACTATTAAAAAATCAAATATAAATTCTTAAACATAACTATTTTTAAACAAAATTATTTTTACACCTTCAATAACAACAAATGAAAAATACGATACCTAAAAATATAACACAAAAAAAAATTCACCCATAATAATTTTTTTTTAACTATCAATACATTTCAAAATCATAAACCACCAATAAACCAAATTGCATCCCAAAAAAATAAGTAAAATAAATAAAAAAAAACTTAAACATAGAAAAAAAAACTAATCATAAAAACAAAACCCCAACCATAAACCCTACATCCCCTATATCCCACCCCTAATTCTAAATATACTTTCAATAAAAAAAATAAACAAACAACCAAATACAATAAATAATACCAAACTTCTAATATACTTCCCACCCATAACTCCTAGATCCCATATATCCCACCCCTAAACCCACAACATAAATACCAAATTTTAATAAAATACAATAACCTAAATTAATACCTGAGTATTAATACACTTCCCCACCCATAACCCCTACATCCCATATATCCCACCCCTAAACCCACAACATAAATTACAACATATAAAAAACACAAGTACTTAAATTAATACCTGAGTATTAATACACTTCACCACCCATAACCCCAACATCCCATATATCCTGCACCTAAACCCACAAAATAAATTACAACATATAAAAAAAAACAAGTACTTAAATTAATATCTGAGTATTAATACACTTCCCCACCCATAACCCCTACATCCCATATATACTGCCCCTAAACCCACAACATAAATTACAACATATAAAAAAACACAAGTACTTAAATTAATACCTGAGTATTAATACACTTCCACACCCATAACCCCTACATACCATATATCCCACCCCTAAACCCACAACATACATTACACCTTATTAAAAAACACAAGTACTTAAATTAATACCTGAGTATTAATACACTTCCCCACCCATAGCCCCTACATCCCATATATCCCACCCCTAAACCTACAACATTAATTACAACATTTAAAAAAACACAAGTACTTAAAATAATACCTGAGTATTAATACACTTCCCCACCCATAACCCCTACAACCCACATATCCCGCCCCTAAACCCACGACATAAATTACAAGATATAAAAAAACACAAGTACTTAAATTAATACCTGAGTATTAATACACTTACCCACAACCCCTACATCCCATATATCCCACCCTAAACCCACAACATAAATTACAACATATAAAAAAACACAACTACTTAAATTAATACCTGAGTATTAATACACTTACCCACAACCCCTACATCCCATATATCCCGTCCTAAACCCACAACATAAATTACAACATATAAAAAAACAAAACTACTCAAATTAATACCTGAGTATTAATACACTGACCCACCCATAACCCCTACATACCATATATCCCACCCCTAAACCCACAACATAAATTACACCATATAAAAAAACACAAATACTTAAATTAATACCTGAGTATTAATACACTTCCCCACCCATAACCCCTACATACCATATATCCCGCCCCTAAACCTACAAAATTAATTACAACATATAAAAAAACACAAGTACCTAAAATAATACTTGAGTATTAATACACTTCCCCACCCATAACCCCTACAACCTATATATCCTGCCCCTAAACCCAGAACATAAATGACAAGATATAAAAAAAACTCAAGTACTTAAATTAATACCTGAGTATTATTACACTTCCCCACCCATAACCCCTACATCCCATATACCCCGCCCCTAAACCCACAACATAAATTACAACACATAAAAAAAACAAAAGTACTTAAAATAATACCTGAGTATTAATACAATACCCCACCCATAACACCCACAACCCATAGAATCCATCACTTAATCCACACAATATACTTTAAAAAATGAAACATATAATAATTAAACCCTAAACAAATAAAAAACAAAACATAAAACTCACCTTAAAATTAATCAAAAAATAATTCACTTACCTTAAAATTCGTTGTTCTGGCATTAGTTGTTAAGGTAAAATCGTTGTTAAACCAGTAGTTGTTCAAAACTTCGTTATTAATACCCAGTAGTTCTTCAAGATTCGTTGTTAAAGCAAGTAGTAATTCAAACTTTCCCTTACCCCCATCCTCACCCACAACACTATACACAAACACATGCAACAACAGTGCAGTTACACCCCGTTAACCCCGGGAAGAACGCAAGGACAAAAGGAACTGAATGAAATCAGTGAAATAGGCAGATATACGTAACGAATAGAAAAACTGCATATACAAATATTTACAATATGTACAGAAGGTTGTACATTGTCCTTTGCAAATGTCTGTGGCCTACTGGGCCAAAAATCATGGGCCAAGCCCACACTTGACTTCTGCCTCAATACGGAGAGAACACTGCAGGGGTATCAGGTCGAAAACACACAGGCACCTCAGGGGGATGGGGAAGTGGGGGCACCTCAGCCGGAAGATGGAATAACGCCACTGCTCCTTGAGGGGGCTCCATGCCCACTGCTAGGTCCTGGGGAATGCCAAGCCACAGTCTCACAAGTCTCTCAAGTGGGTGGGTTGCCCACTGCTTGGTCCTGGGGAGTGCAAAGCCACAGTCTCTCAAGTCTCTTAAGTGGGTGGGTTGCCCACTGCCAGGTCCTGGGGAGTGCAAAGCCACAGTCTCTCAAGTCTTTCAAGTGGGTGGGATGCCTACTGCTTGGTCCTGGGGAGTGCAAGAACACAGTCTCTCAAGTGGATGGCCTCTCCACTGGTTCTGGAGGGGGCTTTGTGCCCAGTGTGCTTTATCCTGCCAAGGAGGGGGTGAGTGGGTGCATATCTCCACTGGTTCTGGAGGGGGCTTTGTGCCCAGTGTGCTTTATCCTGCCAAGGAGGGGGTGAGTGGATGCATATCTCCACTGGTTCTGGAGGGGGTTTCTGCCCAGTGATGCAGCACTTGGGGTTTGGCAGTTCAAGTTCCCTCACCTGGGTGTCTGAGGCATGAGATTTGCAGGGACGAGGTAGCATGATACTCCATGAAGGCAGGGCCAGACTCCATCCTGTGGCGACTAAGGCTGCAAACTGGTGGTAGTGCTGGTGCTGGTGGGGGTGCTTCCAATGGTGGTGGGAGGCTCCAGGTCGTCTCCTGCAGCCTCGGACGGACGCACGCTGGGGCTGCTGCTGCTGGTAGTGGTCCTACTGTTAGCAGTGCAGGTGGCGGTGATTGCAGCGGTGCTTGCGGCGGGGATGCTGGTGGTGCTGGCCGTGGTGCAGGTGCCGGTGCTGCCAGTGGTGGAGGGAGGCACCAGCCCATCTCCTGCAGCCTCGGACAGCTGCCCACTGGGGATGCTGCTACTGACAATAGTGGTGGCGGTGCTGGCCGCGGTACAGGTGGCGGGGCTGTCGGTTCTGATGGTGGGCACCACACCATCACCTGGAGCCTCCGAGGCCTGAAGTGTCTTGGCTTGGCTTTTCTGCCCCTTCATCACCTTGGCAGATGTTGCTGAGACCTTGGCTCTGGCAGCTGGAGTTTTGGAGGAGCCCATGCTGGGTGGGTCGTTCTCCTTGCCCTTGCTGCATGCTGTCCCCTTCTTCACCTTGGCAGGTGGCGGAATGGTTTGGTCCTTTGCAGGTGTTGGTGGCACACGGGCTGGCCCGACGGGTGCCCCCTTTGATCCTCTTGGCGTTGCAGGTACCACAGTGGACGCCCACTTGGTGGCTGAGGTGCTGGCCTGGGATCTGTACACCCTGGCCCGAGGGTAAGGACAGGGGGTAGGGAACAGGTCAATGTTTGCCAGGAAAAGTTTTTTAGACACACTGGGACGGGAAGATGGAGAGGGTTTGGGAGTGGGGGAAGAGGGAGTGGTTGTAGGAGGTGTCTGTCTGCTGAGTTTGGGTGAAGGTGCATTGGCTGGGTGCTGTTGTGAGGTGGATGGCTTTTGGGTGGGTGGGTGCTTGCGTTTGTGTACTTTCGGAGGAGGTGTCACAGAGGCACTGGGAGAGGACACAGGGGACGTGTGCATGGTTGTGGGGGTGGTGACTGCTTGTGTGGGGCGTGTTGTGATGGGCGTGCTGGTGATGGAGGTAGTGGATGAGGATTTAGTGCATGCAGGTGTGAGTGTAGACACTACTGGGAGGGAGGTGGACGATGAGGAGGAGGAGGGAGGCATAGTGGAGGCAGTGGATGTTGGTGTGTTTGCATGGGTATGTTGCTTGTGTGAGTGCCTGTGAGATGAAGTGTGGTGCTTATGTTTGCATGAGCCACTTTTGTGTGGTGATTTGGGTGAATGCTGGTCTGAAGCTGTGCTTGGGATAGGCTGGGGTTGAGGGGACTGGGTCTGGGTAGAGGAAGTTGGAGGGGGGAGGCTAGACACAGGGCTGCCATCAGTGCTGAGGCCAGAGATGAAATGCTCTCTGTTGGGCAGCCACGCCAGAGTGAATGCCCTCCAGGTATGCATTTGTTTGTTGCAAATGCCCTGCTACACCCTGGATGGCATTCAGTATGGTTGACTGCCCAACAGAGATGGATCTCAGGAGGTCAATAGCTTCCTCACTGAGGGCAGCAGGAGTTACTGGGTCAGGGCCTGAGGTGCCTGGGGCAAAAGAGATGCCCACCCTCCCGGGTGAGCAGGCACGGGAAACACGCTGAGGGGCTGCTGGGAGAGCGGTGCTGGTAGGGGGCGTGGTGGCTGTACCTGCTTTTGGGGTGGGCACAGAGGTGTCCGCCACCGCCAGTGAGCTTCCATCGGAGGAGGAGCCGCTGTCTGTGATCTCCCCTCCTGTCCCCGTCATGGTGCTCCCCTCGCCCTCCGTCCACTGGTGCCCTCTCCCTCTGTGGATTTGGCCTCCAGGCCCATGTGGGATGCAGCTCCCTCCGTCGCCGGTGCCTCTGCTCCTCCGCCAGATGATGCTAATGCACATAAGGACAAGGTAACAAAACAAAAAGGGGGGGAAGAGACAAGGAAACACTTGGTCAATGCCAGCAACACCCCTACCGCTGGCGTACACAACACACAGAGAGCAGCCCTATGCACTAGGCCATGCCCAACCATTTACTAAGACAGTCACCAGCCCATGGGGTACATTGCCTAACGCCAGCATCTGCACACCAGAAACCCACAGGACCCTGCCCAGTAGTAGATGGCCTCTTACACTATTGGGGTAGGAGTGCTCCAGAGCCTGCCGAACAAGGGACCTACCCTGCCATGTTCGCCCTGGCTTAGGGGCACCCACAGCCCACATCCCCCACCCAGGTACCTCCTAACGCACGCAATGTCAGCTTTCAGAATCTGTACTCAACTTCTTGTGGCTGCTGTGATGCCTTCACGTACCTATCCAACTCTGGATAGGCCACCGCCAGGATGCAGAACATCAGGGGGGTCATGGTGCTACGGGCACCCCTTCTTCGTTGGGAGGCAGCCCCTGCTGGGCCTCCACCATCTTCTTTGCCTAGCGGCACAGGTCCTCCCATCTCTTACTGCAGTTGGTGCTCCTCCTGTCAAAGACCCCAAGGGTCCTCATCTCCTTGGCGATGGCACGCCACATACCCTTTTTCTGGTGGGGGCTGACCTGGAGGGAAAAGACAGCAGAAAAGGGAATTATTCACCCGTGCGGACCGTCAGACTCATTGCCCACCAGTTCCCACCCATCCCCTGACACACATACATTGACCACCTTACATGCTGCACTCTGGCCAGGATGCCTCAGCACCCCCCAACATGTGACTTGCATACACAGCACTCCATACATTCATGGCCCACACATCATGTTCACAGTGTACTCACCTGTTTGTCTGAAGGACCGTAGAATAATGTGTATTGGGGTAGGACCCCATCCACCAGTTTCTCCAACTCCCCTGCAGTGAAAGCAGGGGCCCTTTCCCCAGACACATGAACCATTGTCGCTTCCAGACACAAGTCACAGCAGCACTTGCAGTGTAGGTCCTCTCCTGTTGAGGTCAGGTAGCAAGTGAGTGAAGAGATAGAAAATGGCGGTCACGTCCGCGGTGGTGCATACCGTCACCGCCGGCGTACATTGAATGGGCTCCTGGAACGATGATAACCAATGCGAAGTTGCGCAGCGGGCATCGACCGCCTACCCCGACGGCACACAACGCCAGCACATTTACCTCATTTCCACTTGTCTAACCACGTAGGTCAGACAGCCGCCGTTTCAGGGGGGCACAGGACATGGCACCTAACTGCGTCACAGCAGACATTGGCACATGAACTGACTCTCAAGTTCACATACTGTTTCTGTAAAGTAAATAAATCAATATTAGTGCAATAGATGTGGGAATATGACCCTCTGCTCACCGTTCTCTTCCATAGGCTTCAACTGCTGAGGGAGAATATGAGATGGCAGCATCCTTGGCTGTACAGACCCCTGGTGGACCTTGAGACTATGGAGAACAGACACATTATCATTACCTACAGACTTGATGATGCCACAATCTAAGAAATGTGTGCCCAATTGGAGCTAGACCTATTGTCAGCTATCTGCCAGCCCACAGGAATCCCTCCCTCTAGTGCAGGTCCTGTCAGTGCTCCATTTCCTGGCAAGTGGTTCCTTCCAAACAACAGTGGCCATGGCATCAGGGATGTCTCAGCCAATGTTCTCTAACATGTTGACCAGAGTGTTTCCTGCCCTGCTGAAACACATGTGCAGCTACATCGTGTTCCCCCAGGTGGAGGATTTGGCCACAGTGAAGGCAGACGTTTATGCCCTGGGACATACCCCCAACATCATTGGTGCCATTGATGGTACACATGTGAAATTCCCCTCCCCACCCCCCGGAGAAATGAACAGGTTTACAGGAATAGAAAAAGTTATCACTCGATGAATGTGCAGGTGGTGTGTTTGGCGGACCAGTACATCTCCCATGTGAATGCCAAATATCCTGGGTCTGTGCATGACGCCTTTATCTTGAGGAATAGCAGCATCCTATTTGTGATGGGCCAACTCCAGAGGCACCAGGTGTGGCTAATAGGTGAGCCAAAGGTCCCCACCCGGTATGAATTGGGGAATGGGGATGGGGTTGTCCCTAAGGGTGAGTATGTGGTTAACAGGTATCCCTCGGTATTTGCAGGTAACTCTGGTTACCCCAACCTCTCATGGCTACTGACCCCAGTGAGGAATGCCATGACAAGGGCAGAGAAACGTTACAATGAGGCACATGGGTGTACAAGGAGGATCATTGAAAGGACCTTCGGCCTCCTGAAGGCCACGTTCCAGTGCCTCCATCTGACAGATGTGAAGGCCGTGAAATGTGACTCAGTAGCTTAGTTACGTAGCAGAAATTGTACAATACATACCTTTGTATGTTGGATGCCATCTCTGTAGGTTAGAAACATATGTCCAAAGGAGTGTTCTGTGGTACAGGTACATACCACAGAAACCCAACCTGGAGTGGCATGAGTTTGCATTTGGAAGGCCACCTGTCCACACATGCACACGGAAGACTCTTTCTGTACCCACCGTGCCAGCTCTTACATTGTCACTCAAGTGTAAGAGTGAAGTCTGTCATATGGTAGTTGCCTGTAGGGACTGTATGCAGTGAGTCAATCTTGGAGAGTGTAAATGTGTTGGTCCAGTCAGGCCTAAGGAGGTTACCCTTCAGAAGCCACATTGGTGTATAGTATTTCATTGTGGCTCACATCACAGTACATGTTACTGGAGCAGGGGCTACCTGATGTCAGTAGGCTTGCTTAGTCATTGTAGGCCATGATCAGGGTAGTTGGTTAGTCTGAAGAGGAATCTAAAAGCGTGTATTCATGTCCCTATACTTATTGGTATGTGTGCTTTAGACTTGTGGTATGTTGACAAATCGCCCATTTTGTGCTTGGTGTTTCCTACATGTGTGTGACGCAACCATTTTGGCAAAAACATGTGTTTATAAGCTCTTGATTTGTCTCTTGCGTCCATACAGATCAACACCCATCAGAAGAAGGAGGAGATTTTCTGGGCCATCGCCTGGAAGGTGCGGACCCTGGGGGTCAATAGCCTGCGGAGCACCCACTGTAGAAAGAGATGGGATGGCCTGAGACACTGAGCCCGAAAGGACACAAAGGTCCAGCTGGGGCTGTCCTCCCAACATGGGTGGGGTGCACGTCGGAGTCTGCCCCCGCCTAATGACCCTCATTCTGGAGATGGTGTACCCGGACCTTGATGAGCATTTGAGGGGAGCACAGCAGCCACAAGGGGTTGAGAACAGGACATATTTCTGCCTGTCACATAGTCAAGTTGATGTGTTAGGTTCTGATATCTCCCTCGATGATTGGGGATGGGCCAGGTGTGACACACTAGATGAGTAACTGTTTGTGTGGATATGTAATGTGGCGCATACTGATGTGTCTGCCTTCCAGTCCAGGGACCTAGGACACAACTGAGTACAATCCACAAAAAATATGCTCTCCAGGAACAAACATGGCTGTGTACATTGATCAATCAAATAATGTTTGTTGTAGAGGGTATAAATTCTACACAACAGACAACTACTCCTCAGTGTTACAGGACAAAGAAAAAGAAGAGATTGATCACCATCCTCAGCCATGTGTCTGGTCAAGAGAGTAAATTTGCATCAGCACCCTAGAGGCCACTTGTCTTCAGTGTGTGACGACTTCTGGTGCCTCACTACTGTCTGTCATATAAAGGTGGCCATCAGACTTGAGACAGAACATACATTGTTCTTTGGGTGCAGCTACAGATCAAAACGTTCTTTTGGTAAGTGAGAAATGTCCATTGACACGGTTTATGTACCACCACTGATGCCAACATTACTTGTGCAAACATGTTGTGTTCCTTTCTCTTTAACAAAATATGCACACTACTGTTTCATGCATGGTCTACCTGTGTTCATGGGATGATTTCTGGATTCCCTCACATATATGTGCATGCCGACCTGTGTTTAGAATCGGACATTTGCAATGGTGCTACTTTTCATGTTGTGCCACAAACAGGAGTGTGTCACCATTGATTGCTGGCTCACACCTTCCCTCAGCCATCTTTGCATGTCATTTGACATGTACAACTGAAGTAGCAATGAGGGACATGACAGGTAGGACTAGGGTTTTACACACAATTTGCACTTCCATGCCATTGATGTGGCATCATATGGAAAGGTGCACTACACATATATAATGGGGAAAGTTCTTTACCTGATTGTTGAAATGCATCACTCAGTGACTTGTAGTTATGTTGGAATCACATATGGTTGCAAACATTCACTCATTCATGGGCACCTGGGTTTGCAGGACCAAAATTGAGGCAGTGATGTAGCTTCCCATTGGGCAACATGTTGAGAGCCTTCTACAAATACTTGAAAATCCCTGGGCCTCCCCAATATACAAAGGACTAGTGGTTTCTACTGATGCAATCAGAGTATGTCATTGTAAGAGGTGCCAGACGGTAGTGGTGATTTCCCTGGGGCTAGCTGATTGATTGTGTTGTGGATTTTACAGACATATCTCACTGACAATTTGCTCATTTTTCTTGACAGAGCACATTACCATGTCAAATGTGTATTATATCTGAGCAACATTAGTACTACCTCCAAGACTCCATCAGGACAAATTACACATGGTGAAGTGTGCATTGCTGCCATGTTTCCAGTATGACATGAGTATTTCCATGTCACCTTCTTCAGGCTACTGTACTGCTCTCAGCAACATGGCAGGATTTTGGAGCATCATTTCTTATTGTTGTGTTATGTGTCAAATTGGTAACTGAGATATGCTCCATGAAAACAAAGCATTGAAGGTGATGTGGTCTCCTACTTGTTCAATGGTTACCGTGATTGCACAACTTCACCCATGTAGTTGTAGTTGTCTAAGGTCCCGATTTTCATATGGACAACTGTTGTCAATCATGTGGCATGTATGCATATGGCATTGTAGTTTGTTGCTGGGGCCTACTTGACGTCATGGTAGTGTTTGTTAATCACAGCTGTTGTTCAAGTGTGATCAGGAAAATGTAGTGACCCTTTTCCTCATTGTATTTGCAGCATCATCCCAGACAAGCGAAGGAGACAGGGCACAACCAGGAGGCGAAGCATCTGGCAATGGTACCTCCATCATGACACCACTGACAAGGAGGAACCTAGTGGCTCGGAGGGTAAGAGACGTGTGCCATGGAGGACACAGGATCAACCATGTCATCATCGGATTCTACCTCCAGTGGTGACTCCCTAGTGGTGGCAGACCCATCATGACCTGCTCCCATACCATCCTTGTCCACCACCCCCAGTTCTATCACCACCCTCCCTGTTGCTCCCACCCATTTGGCTGTGTCCGATGACCCAAAAAGGTGGGTGTCTCCTTTGCCCTAGCACCTCAGCCCCAGCCCTGTTAGCCCTGCTGCCTTGAGGGAGGAGGTTGTTGACCTCCTGAGGAGTATCTCTGTGGGGCAAACTGCCATTGTGGATGCCATCCAGGGGTGTGGAAACCAACTTCAGCAGACCAATGCTTTCCTGAAAGGCATTCATAGTGACATGTCTGACCTACAGAGATCTTTTCAGGCTGTGGCCTCCTCAATGATGGCAGCCACCCACTCCACCACAATCCTCCCCCACCACCTCCCTTTTCTCAATCCAAATTCCCTATTTCCCTACCTGTCCCAAGCACAGAGACACATCTGCACACACCAACCTCAAAACACACAAGCAGCACACATTGACGCAAATACCACAGGATACACCGGCATGCAGGCACTCAACATTCAACCATAGACACCACAGCAGCACCACTTCAACAGAAACCCCGTCACCCCTCTGACCACATATCACATCCACAATACCCACAGACACTACCGCAGCATGCAGTGACACATCCACCACACCCACCATACACCAAGACAATAGCTCACAAAACACACAGCTGCACACCTCAGACACCATACCCCCAGCCACCAGCACAACATCCACAGACACATCCACCAGATCAACCATACCTGCAGACACCACCTAAAACACACACAGACACATCCAGCATATCCACCACACTCACAGATACCACTGAACACAGACACATCGACAACATCCACCATACCTACAGAGACCACCCCAACAGACACACACTTTCACTACTCCCACATCTCCCAGTACCTCCACCTCCCAGACCCCCAGACATGCAAAAGCCCACACTCACACATGCAACAGACACCCCTAAAACACAAGTATACCTCACACACACCCACACACCCAAGCCATCTGCATCCGCAGACAAGCCAACCATTCCCTCAATCTCCAAATCCCCAACCCCTTTCCATGACCATGCCCATTTTCCCATAGAGAGTTTCCGTTTCGATCTTACCCTTTGCCCTGTTACCTCCAAAGCCCCTTCCAAACCCAAGAGGCCCCCACCCACATCCCAACCCATCCCTTCCACATTGAAGTCCTCCTCTTTCACACCTACCCTCTGCAAGCACCCATACCCCTCCAGCAAGAAGAAGCCCACCCCTCCAAAGAAAGAGACCCTCTTCCCAAACCCAAACCCACCCATGCGAAATCTGACCCTACCCAAGGATGATCCCTAAGGTGCCTGTCTGCCCCTTGATGCCTCATCCTGTGAAAGGTTCCCTGGCAATGACTCAAATCAAAGTCGGGCACAGCAATGTGCATGAACTCATGTGCACTGGCCAATGGCCTTTTCTCTTAAGCATTTGAATTCAATAAACCCAAGTTGTTGTTTTGTTGGGTACACATTTGTCCTGCAATTACTTTTCTACCTTTTTGTTGTTCCTGAGTAACATGTGTTGCGTGCCTACAGTTGTGTGTGTTTCACCCTGTTTGCTGCTCCATTTGCTTTTGTTTGCAATATCTGACTTTGACAATGCCAGCAAGTATGGAGTTAGACTTGCCCCCATGATATGGACTGTACATTTGTCTCATGAGTGGAAGCTAGAGTTTAGTTTGTCCATACATTGAGGGTGTTCAATTGTGCTAGCTCCTTTGCATTTGACTGACCATGTCTCCATTTTTTTATGTGTACCTTGCCGCTACTTCATCTAGATGTACGGCCATGCTGATGGTGTTGTATGTCCTTTCTTGACTTGGACTTACACATTATGCAGATAGACATGTCACTTGACTCAAATTGTGTTTGTCCCTGAGATTCATGAAGGGCCAGTTCCCATGCAAATTTTGTTTTAGGGACATGTGCAAAGTGAAATGTGTCCCAGGGCAGCATCCTTCCATGAGTGCTCCTAATGTCCCCATCCACCTATTGTGTAGGTATTGTTTGCATTGTGAGCTTTGGACATTTGTCTCAAAATATTGTGCATCCCATTGACCTTCCATTGTGCTATAATGTGGGTGATGTGTAGGTCCAAGGCAGAACTGTTTCATGGGAGGGGTATTTGTGTTTCATGACACATCCATATATATGTGACTTCAATCCGACAACAGTCCATGGGATGTGCGCAATGTGAGGGTCAGTTGAATTATGTGTGATGTTGATGTGGTGTTGCTATTGTGTGACACAATGTTCTGTACACTTCACTTTCCCTGTGCCGAAAATGAGCAGATATATTATTGTGGAGTGTGGCAGTGCAGTGTCAAGGTCCTGCCCAAAGGGGGCGTTTAATGGATGTAAATGTGTCATTCTTTGTGAATGACTCCGACCCAGGACACATTGACATGTGTACTTGATGCCCGCCACATGACCCTCATATCATGTGGATGACGGTGCGCCAATCTGTTGTTGAGCCTCATGACACAGGTAGGTGTGTTTTCTTACTGTCAGTTGCGTCCACGGCATCGTGGATTGTGGGCTCCATCAATGAGCAGCGGCAGGATGTGTGTGATGGGCTTCACGGCAGCATAGGATCTGTAACTCTGCCTCCAAGTGAGTTGCTTTCTTTATGCTCTCTGTTTCCACCTGATGGGATGTGGTGGTTGGACTGCTGCAGTCACATTGGTGGTGTGCAGCATCAAAATGTGTCCGTTGGAAACACTGGCTCTGTCGGCTTATTTGGCCTGCCTTGCCACCATGGCGGTCGGCGTTGCCTGACGGTGCCGGCGGGACCACAGCGGTCTTTCCTCTGTGGGCTCACCAGCATCCTAATGTGGTGGTCCGACCGCCAATCCGATGGCAGTCGGACACCACCATCACCATGGCAGTGCATTGACCACCAAACTCGTAATGAGGCCCTAAGAGGCAGCTGCCGTATTATGATGTGTCTGTCGGAAAGAGGCAAATACTGTCGCACACAGCACCCTGTGAGGGGGGCCCTTGCACTGCCTACAACATGGGGATCCCACCATGAAAAGGCTGGTGGAAAGGAAAGTTGTGATCTGTACGGCGGAGGTGAACTCGGTACCACTGTGACTGACTATGACTTTCACTGCCACCAACCCATCAGGAACCCTGATCCTGGCCTGTGGTGGCAATCACTTGAGGATCATCTCCTGAGGATCATATTCTGGTGGTTGCACCTCCAGGATTGCGGGGATTGGACCGCCAATGCGAGTTTGGTAGTCTTAGGACTGCCAAACTCATAATCAAGCCCCAAGTCATTAAGGGGAAGGTGGTGGACACTAAATTGGTCACCTTTACTATTTACTATTCCTACCCCAATGTAAGCTGTTTAGGGGAAGGTTTTGGACACTGAAAGTTTGACATGTACTATTCCCACTTCTTCTAAGCCTTTCAGGGCAAGGTTTTAGTCACTAAAACATGACATTTTGTATTCCCATTCCAACATAAACCATTTAGGAGAAGATTTTGGACACTAAACCGGTCACATTTACAATTTACACTCCAATCAAACAAGCAAAGCCTATTAGAGGAAAGTTCTGGACACTAAAAGGGTGACACTTACTATTCTCACTCCAGTCTAAACTCTTTAAGAAAAGGTTATGGGCACTAAGTAGTCACATTACCTATTTCCAGTCCAATTTAACATTATTTTTGAAGTTATTGAAGACTAAATATAACACATTACATATTAAACATACCAAATAACAAAACATGTTAATAACTAATTGGTAATAGTGGAGAAATATATAAAATCTTAAACATTGTATATTAAATATTTTCCTGAAATCTTAAAGAACAAAACCTACAATAATCTTAACATATATGATGACAAACAAGAAGCAAATATATAATACATGCAATTAATATATAATCCTTTGCATGGTACATAATTAAATTAAGAATAGAAAATTAAAAAACAATAATAACTGAATATATCACCAATATACAACCAAAGTAAAGGAAAACATAAAATGAAGAGGAAAACATATATACAAAACTATGAATAATAGAAAGTTAGTTTTTCATATATCTTTAGAAAAATAACAGTAAACCTATAAACTACACATATAAAATTGCATACATAATTTACTTTTTCTACTTTACACTTAGTAGCAATAGTAATCAATGAAACATATAATTTATCTTTTTTTATCGAATTTGTACAATTTATATTTAAAACTTAAAAAATTATTTAAAAGCTATAAATTATTAATTAATAAAATATTATATGAAGTAATTATTCTACACCTTATATATATAATTCTAAATAATATGTTCAATAATTTATAGCTTTAAAAATTGAAAATAAATATACAAATATAAAACATTTTCAATAACATACATTTCTACGTAAATAACTAAATAAATTAAATGGGATACTAAACTGCAAGTAGCACATTTCTACCAAAATATATCAAACATTTCGAACAGAGAACAATCTTTAAAAAACTATTAAAATCAAAGATTTATAATTTGGTCAAAATATTTAAAACATATATATTTTCGAGTTTATTTACTAAATTATAAATGAAATTTAAAAACACTGTAAAATAAATATGTAAAACAAGAAAGAATCAATATAATACCAACATTGTCATTTTTAACTAAACAAAATGTTTTTACAAATATTTAAAAATAGATATTTTCATTAACTGAGAAAATTAATTTTAGAATTACAAGACACAAGTTAAATTAAAATAAGTTCATAATAACATTAATAATTCAACTTTTACTTAAAAATTATTACAACCTATTTTAAAAATCTCTCCACCATTTTTCTCATGAGCGCAACATCCTGCTCATATAACATTATCAAACTTATAAATACTCAAAATTGCTCTTAATGATGCTTAAAAAATAAGTATAATATTTACAAATTACATTAATTAGAAACAAAAAAATAACAAAATGATTAACATAAAACAGTAATTAAATACTACACAAATATAACAAAAATGTCCATAAAAGCAAACAATAATAAATACAATGATAATATAGAGAACAATATTTTTACTACCATATTAAAACAACATTTAATATGATATTTTTAGCTTTGATATTTCTGTATTTTTGACATCATGATAATCTTGACATCAAACCCAGCTCTGCGAACTACAGCTATTTAATTTCACATCATAGGGACTGATGCAGAATACATTAGGCGCACCCAAGGACAGCAATCGCTAGAATACTGCTCAAAAGGAAGATGGCTACCCAGAGACAGGCAGTTAGGAAGAGCTGGATGGGGGAATAGAGCGCAGTGATTAGGGCAGAGTCAGAAGAAGAGAGAGAAAAACCATTAGAGGAAGAGGCAGTGTGAAGGGATCTTTTATGACTGGAGGAACAGAAAGCAGGAGTTGAAGAGGATGCTAGCTGAGGAAGGCTAAGAGAAGAAGTAATTGCAATTGAAAGCAATCCAGTACCACCGAATGCCTCAAAGGTGAGGAATTTAGACGGGGAAGAGGTTAGGAGATTTAAAGAAAGAGGAAGTAGTCTTCTACTGGTTGAGGAAGCTGACTAGAGTCAGTCACCCTTCAAATATTTTAGAGGAGGTTGTGGAGAAAGAGGATAATTGGACTATTCAAAGAGAGGTGGGGCATGACTAAAATAGTGGCGGGGTTCATGGGTTGAGGTGCTAGAAAATTGTGGTTAGAAATGTCAACCATACCCTCTCTGGATTTTAGAGCTTGGCAGAATGTACGAGATAGCAAGCATTGCTCATGATAAATGAATTCTAAAAGTGTAGCACAGTCAGAAGTCCTCTAGACCACAGATCAATCTCACCCACAGAAGGACACTACGTGCCTCATTACAAGTTTGGTGGTCGGACCACCAGACCGCCATAGTGGCGAACACCAAAAGACCGCCATGTTGCTGGTAATATAGAAGGCTGGATTATGAGTTACACACGAAGGACCGACAAAAGCCAGCCAAAAAAACAACACCAACAGCACTTTGGAGAGTGGGAAATAGGAGTCCGACCACTAGTACCAGCAGTCCTTCAACCAACCACAGTATCTATACAAGTACAAAGTCAGCCATGGCGGTCAGCTATGGCGGTCTGAACCAAGGTGGTTCGCGGTCAACAAAGTAAAACACAACACCACATTGGATGGATTTGAAAACAGCACAGCTGACACACAATGCCACACCTTACACACCTGCAAAGTATACTATAAAACACACCCCTTCACACATCACAATGTCAAACACTGTGGCCAGAGTGTATTATCAAAAAAGATAACCAATAGAATAGGCACCCAACCCACTTTCACTAAGCACATATCCCACACCCTCAACACACTCCTATCACATCCATTTGCACCTTACTACTCCATTTACTCCCTGTCACCTGTTTAATTCCCACCACCTATCTATTCTTTTAATTATCTCTATCATGTCACCCCAGAAAAATCCCTGTTTCACTGAAGATGAGTTAAGACTTATGGTGGATGAAATCATTAGAGTAGAGCCACATCTATTTGGAGCCCAGGGCCAGCCCATACTATCACCAGGAAAATGGAAATGTGGCAAAGGATAGTCGAAAGAGTGAATGCTGTAGGCCTCAACCCGCACACAAGGGACAATATCCAGAAGAGGTGGAACAACCTCAGGGGGAATGTCTGTTCCATGGCATCCATGTACCAGCTAAATGTCCAGAAGACTGATGGGAGGCCCTTGCCTCCTCCCTTACAACTCACATAAAAGGAGGAGAAGGTCTTGTCCATCCTACATACTGAGAACTTCATAGGAATACCTGGGGGAGTGGAGTTGGGTAAGTCACAACAGCAAAATATCAGCAAAATGCATTGTCATGGATGCTCATTGATCCCCTTTTGCCAAATTCACTGTCAACCCACTCAACAGCCCAGTGTCCACCTGTCCATACACCCCTGTCTGGTCTCCAAAATATGAAGTAGACTTACCTGGGGCAACAACAACTTTGTATAGTTTGTGTAGTACAAGGATTGACAGCACTAAAATTCCCAGCAGGCACTATTCCACTGGTACAAAAACCTGAACAGTGTATCCTACTCAAAATTATCCCGATTGGCACCTCCACATTGCAATGTACACACCGGAGAGTATGCCATCTGTATACCTTGTGTGCAGAACAGGCACTGACAAGAATGCTAAGGCCAGGAGACACTGCTACTGTCACTATATTCAGCCATAACAGTGTCCTCTGCTCCAAAGAGACTTCTCCCTCTATTGAGCCTTTGAACTGTACTCACCTGAGAAGATGACATCTGAATACTGTGTGTAGTGCTTGGAGTGGCATGATTGTACATCCCAGGAGTGCCAGCTCCTGTAACCCCAATAACCAGGTCAGTGTCCATTTGACAATGTGCATCTGTCTGTGAACTCACAAATGAAGTTAACCAACTGGGAGGGACCAAGATAGCAGTCAAGGCTCACTTAACTGTGAAGGGGTGAGGTGGGTGCAGCGCACAGGGGGGCAGGGATGGGGGGTTAGCATTTAATAAAAAAAAGTAAATAAAGAAAAGCTAACCTCCTCTGTTGCCGTGCCGCTCCCTCGTCATCGCTTCAGACAGGCACAGGCTCCCAGCTTGCCCTGCAGCCAATCCTGATGCTGCTCAGAACAGCATCAGGATTGGCTAGGAGCGCCCAGCCAGGGTGCTCCCATGCAAACTGGGAGCCTGTGCAGGCTCTCTCCAACCTGGCAACTGTGTTGTCGGGATGGAGAGAGCCTACAGCTCATGTGTGTTTAGCCGGCCCAAGACGGTCGGCTAAACACACATGCGCTCTGAGGGGAGTGCACAGTGCACTCCCCTCAACTGATCACCCCCCATGGCCTGAACCTTTCACCAAGAAGGGATAATAAACATATTATTATCCCTTCATGGTGAAAGGTTTTGCAGTTTCTGCTGCTGGCGGGGAGAAAAGGGGGTGGCGACACTCCTCCACCCTAATGGACGAACCCCCCCTGCAAGATAGATATCAGGGTACACTCTCTGATGTGGCCAAAAATGTAGATCCGTCTTGAGCAGCTATGCCAAGATTACAATGTTGTTTACAAGAAGGAAAGCTCAACCTGTGCACTAAAACAATTTGAGACAGATCAAAGGCCCCAAGATGCATCATATAAATGGTATTAGCAGCAGAAACATTCACAATGCACCACATGATGACAACTAACACATATACAACAATGTTCTGGCACTGCCTGCATAACAGTCAACTAGGTCTCAAAATTATCTAAATCACATCCTGCCCGGCCACTGTTTCACCTGCACTGCTGGCAACAAATGAGTCTATGGCATCCTTCCAAGTGCTAATAAACTCAGACATTCTGAAGCTAGTTGACTGAAATGGAATTGGTATGTTACCCAAATCTCAGGTCAATACAACAGATAGCATGTGTACCTGTCACATAAAGGAAATCTGCAAATATATTGTGTACATGGCCTAAGCCAAATTTCACTGTCTACTATTAGAGATAGATGTCACAATGCAACCTTTAATATTGTATCTCTCACATCAATAGGTCTAGCTACCCTGTGAATACCGAGCATACTGAAGAGACTACCACTACCCCTGAAGTCCTCTATGAGGACATCATTCCTGGACGTCTGGAAGTTAAGGACAGTTCTGGCCAATCCGGGCAACCTGGTCAGATGACACCAGTGAGCCTCACTGTGACCACATCAACTCCTCCCAGCCCTGTTGCTTCAACATCTCAGGCAGCCAGTCGCCCACAAACCTGTGTCCCTAGGACTGTGACTACCATCTCATGCCCCCAGTCCAGGATCCTGAGTTACAGCAAAACACCTCAGACAAAGATGGTCCTGGAACCAGTGGGAGGGGGCAAGCTTTGCCAAGGGTGCAGGAACGTGGGGGTAGGGTGCATAGGAGGGATGATGCAGGCCTGTGGCAGGAGGCTAATGGGGATGGCCCTGGCCAGAACACCATCAGCCAAGTCTTGGGAGCCTACCAACAATACCAAGGCGTGATGGGCCAAGTATGTGCCGAACTCAGGGAGATCAAGCAGCTGCAGAAGGACTTCCATTGTGAGTCTCTGGAAAAGTGGGAGGCCACCAACACAATCCTGGCCTCCCTAACAGGGATGTTCAGGGAGATCAGTAGTACCCTGAGCAGGGACCGTGAGAAACACCACACTCCTTCCTTTGGCCAAGCAATACCAGCTACTTCAACATATGTGACAGCCACTGTAAGGGAGACCGTGTCAGGAAAAGCACCCTCCTCAGATACCCCTGCCTCTGTGGCATTAGATTCCCCCTGCAAACGAGGATATCCACCCAAGACTCCAGGAGGTGAAGATGGCAAGACATTAACCACTTCCGGCAAGTGATCTCTTCCTGAAGGAATATCTTTGTGTGCCACAGATTCACTCGGTTGACTGTTTTTTAACCACTACCTATTTTCCAAGGATGAAGGACACTAAACTTTGGACTTCAAATGTTGTGACATCTACTAATTTGATTTCATCCACCATGACCGATCCCTTCACTTTACTTTTTTTTAGAGTCTCAAAATTATGTACTGTACATATGTAAATAAACACACCTATCACAAAAACACTACCTACAATGTTTCTTTATTTTGAAAGGATGAATTGTAAACCCAAGTGATGCACATGAGGGAGACATAAGATTGCAATGGAAGGAAGGATATGTCTCAGGTAGTGACATGCTGAGAAGAATTTGCAACACAATGACACAAGTGTCTGATCACACCAAACATTTTATTGCACAGTACAGCACATAGGCTGTAAAATGTCCGGCCTGTCATAGCCAAGAATGGCAGAACCATCTTAGGTCAGGCTAGATATCACAAAGGTATCGTTCCCCAGACCAAGGGCACATAATCACACACATGAGACAATTACACCAACTCACCATATCAAACAAGTGTTTTGTAGACTTCAGAAGTCCATCCACTGACTGTCCAAGCACCTCATATCTGTGACCAACATTATCTGGATCAATCAATGTCCACTTCATATGTCAGAACAGCAACAGCTACCTGCCAATGTCACAACTCTGAAATGCCCACATGACATTGTCATGGCAATGGATGGTTGCTACCACGGTGGACACAGCCATAGACTAAAGTTGTTGCTAGTGGCGGTGGCAGGCAATGGCTGTGTCCGCAGGCAGTGACAGCCTGTAATGCTATTCATATTTAATCACTGGTTCCATCTTGACCACTGACTCCCTTTTGTGCTTAGCTTATCTGCAAATGCCCTCACATTAGTGGGGCAGATAGTTTTCTGCGCACACCATGTGCAACATGTTTTCGCTCTTTCTCACCAAGGATGGGAACATAACATGGAAGAGTGAGGGAGATAAGGGTGTACCAGGCTGAGAATATTTATGGTAAACCAGGGAACAGCTCGGACTTGGAAGTGCACCTTTGGCCAGTCTCTTAACGTGTAACACTGACCTGGTATGGCCAGCGTTTAAACAACAACTTACCAGGTGGGAAGGGGGTTTCTAGAATCTTCCTCTTAAGGTTGTTTAAGGTTTTTAAGGTGGAGGGAGCTTGATGACTGGGTAGACGAAGCTCATTTGAGGAGGGACACCCTGCTCATCCCATTGTGGATAGATCTCTCTTTCCGGTCGTCAGGATTCCACGACCTGAAGCTAGCAAACAAAGGGATGATATCGATGTCAAGCCCCATGGCGATGTATTTTTAATTCTTACTTTTTAGCTTTGCATTGTGCATGCGTGAATACGTAATCCATATATATATATATATATATATATATATATATATATATATATATATATATATATATATATATATATATATAGATAGATATTATAACCATTGTTGAACTCTGTGATCAGTATTATTTCACTGCTGTGATTATATTTCCAAGTTGAACTTGTGTTACTACTTTTGAAATAAAAGTTCACATTATTCTTTCAGTGCATGAAGCTTAGGGAGTATCTTAATAAATTAATTACTCAGGCTAAGAGTGCTGCATTCTTGGCATTCCTTTTATTTTGTCTCCTCTCAGTCTGAAGTAGAGCAGAACAATTTGGCATAGTCGTGCAGTACGAAGAGGAGAAAGGTTGAAAAGTGTAAGATTTAAAAGTGAAAAATGTTTGGCAAGAAGTCAAAAGTGGCTTCACAATCCATTTCCGAAGTTTCATGTGAGATTCCAGGATGGATCACAGAACCTTATGATGTTTTTCCGAATGAGTGGTCTTGTTGTGCAAGGCTTTCAGAGTCCTTGAATGAAGGTATTGGTAAAAATAAGCCAAAGGATGTGCCCACATGTTTACAAAAAGCATCTCTTGAACGGGGTTGTAATTTATCTATTTTAGGTCAGGGAGGATGGATATTTCTTTCTCCTTATAAAAAAAATGCATGAAAAATGTAAGCAACTGCAACATGAAAACCAGCAATTACAGAGGCAGCTTGTTGAAACTAAAAATACTGTAAGTATGCTGTCTTGTCAGAATAAGCTATTGCAAGATAAGGCCAATACCTATCAGTCTGTCGCAGAAAGGGCAGCTGTCAAAGTCGCTCAGAACAGATTTCAGAAACGCAGGGGTGAAATAAATCAAAAAAGGTTGTGAGAAAGTAGCCTCTTTCTGGCATGGTTACCCCCATTTTTTGCCTGTTTGTCAGTGTGTTTGACTGTGTCACTGGGATCCTGCTAGCCAGGACCCCAGTGCTTATGGTTTGTGGCCTACTTGTCAGTATGTTTCACAGTTTTTGTCTGTATGCCTGACTGTGTCACTGGGATCCAGCTAACCAGGACCCCAGTGCTTATGCTCTCTCTGTTTCCAAATGTATCACTACATACTGGTAACCAATGTTCCCTGTAAGGCGCCCGCGCGAGCGCACGCGCACCTTTCCTTCCCCCATCGCGCAGGCCCCTTCGGCAAGCGCGCACATTAATAAATAAGCCTTTTAGAGCGATAGACGTGCTCCCCTAAGGCAGATAATGCTCATATTTGAATCTGGATTGAAGTGAATGAAAACAGCGTTTAAATGCCGCGGGGAGTGTTTTAACATCATTTGGCGTACTATAGCATACAAGCGAGCAAGTGATATTTATGTTGAAAATTAATGGTTAATGAGCTAGGAAATGCTTCAGAACAGTAGGAAATGTGCTGTTATCAACTTTTCCATCATTGTCATACTTCATAGTTGTTTATATGCATTATCACTTTCTCAGATCAAATAAGCCTTTTAGAGCGATAGTCGTGCTCTCCTATTGCAGAAAATGCTCATATTTGAATGCGGATTGAAGTCAATGAAAACAGCGTTTAAATGCCGCGGGAGTGTTTTAAACATCATTTGGCGTACTTTAGCATACAAGCGAGCAAGTGATATTTATGTTGAAAATTAATGGTTAATGAGCTAGGAAATGCTTCAGAACAGTAGGAAATGTGCTGTTATCAACTTTTCCATCATTGTCATACTTCATAGTTGTTTACATGCATTATCACTTTCTCAGCTCAAATAAGCCTTTTAGAGCGATAGTCGTGCTCCCCTAAGGCAGATAATGCTCATATTTGAATCTGGATTGAAGTGAATGAAAACAGCGTTTAAATGCCGCGGGGAGTGTTTTAAACATCATTTGGCGAACTTTAGCATACAAGCGAGCATGTGATATTTATGTTGAAAATTAATGGTTAATGAGCTAGGAAATGCTTCAGAACAGTAGGAAATGTGCTGTTATCAACTTTTCCATCATTGTCATACTTCATAGTTGTTTATATGCATTATCACTTTCTCAGATCAAATAAGCCTTTTAGAGCGATAGTCGTGTTCTCCTATTGCAGAAAATGCCCATATTTGAATCTGGATTGAAGTCAATGAAAACAGCGTTTAAAGGCCGCGGGCAATGTTCCTCTGTTTTCTCTAACTGGGGTGTAGGTGGCACTTAACAGGTCATGTCCTTGGGGTGTGCAACCAGGTCACAAAACTGCCTTGATGCCCTATTGCATGGAGCAATGATATCCCTTTTTTGCTTTAGTGGTATGGAGAGGCTAATGCCAAAGATCTTGGCTAGTTATGCGCTGCGTGCGCGTGAATGGTCAATTTCTTGGCGCACGTATCCTTGGCTGCAGCGCACAGAGACCGCACACTGCTGCACACAGTGGAAAAAAATTCAGTTGAAAATTGGCATTTTTGGGACTGGGACTTTTAAGGGCATTGGGGTTCCAGGTGTCAGCTATGGGCTGCAGCATTACTTTTGCCACCCATCTGGAGCCTATGCAAAGGCTTCTGCAGGACTGCCATTGCAGCCTGCATGAAATGGTGCATGAACCCTTTTACAGCCATTTTCACTGCACCAGGTCACTTATAAGTCAACTATATGTCAGACCTTCCAACCCTAAAAGCTGGATGCAACGTACTTGTGTGTGAGGGTACCCCTGCACTAGCAGAGGTGCCCCCACATCATCCAGGACCATTTTCTCAGACTTTGTGAGTGCAGAGATGCCATTTTACATGTACACTGGACATAGGTAAATTTTTATGTCCAGCTTCACAATGCTAACCCTGAATATGGCCATGTAAGCTGTCTCACAACTGGGAATTGTACCGCAGTACTGATTCTAGTATTGGGTGTACAATCCCATGCACTCTGGGAGCTCCGCAATGGACCCCCAGTACCTCCATACCAGCTCTCTGAGGTTTTCTAGGCAGCCCCAGCTGCTGCCACCTCGCAGACAGGTTTCTTCTCTCCTGTTGCTTGAGCAGTTCAAGCCCAGAAAGGCAGAACAAAGGACTTTCTTTGGGAGAGGGGTGTTGCACCCTCTTGCTTTGGAAATAGGTGTTAAAGGCATGGGAGGGGTAGCCTCCCAGAGCCTCTGAAAATGCTTTGAAGGGCACAGATGGTGACCTCCTTGCAGAATCCAGTGTACACTGGTTCAGGGACCCCAGTCCCTGCTCTAGCATGAAACTGGACAAAGGAAAGGGGAGTGACCACTACCCTGTCCATCACTACCCCAGGGGTGGTGCCCAGAGCCCCTCCAGAGTCCCTGCGTTTTGCCGTCTTGGATTCCAAGGTGGTGGGGCGCTCTGGGAGCATCTGAGTCACCAGTGCCAGCAGGTGACATCAGAGACCTCCCCTGATAGTATCTTACCTTGTTAGGTGACCAATCCCCCTTTCAGGGCTATATAGGGTCTCGCCTCCGGGTGTTTCTTCAGATTCAGATTGCAAGACTCCGGCAGGAATCCTCTGCATACTTTACTTCATCTTCTACCAGCGGTACCGCAGCTGAACCCTCCAGGAACTCTACAAACTGCAACAAAGAAGCAAAGACAACTTCTGCGACATTGTATCTTCAGCTCCTGCCAGCAACTGCAACAGTTTCCAGGTCGTGCATCTTCCGAGGACAGCCTGCACCAGAAGAACCAAAGGAATCTCCTGTGGAGTATCAGAGTCACTTCCCTGCTTCAGCAGGCACCTCTCTGCAGCAACAACCGGTGGCATGGGTCCCCTCTTCAGACGACGAGCATGGATCCAGTAACACAGGTGGTGGACTAAAGTGACCCCGGCAGTCCCAATGTCCAGCTGTCCAACTTTGGTGGAGGTAAGAGGTTGCCTCCCCACACAAGACAGTATCCCCATGGACCACGTGTCTTGCAGTTGCCAAGGCCTGTGTGCGACCTTCTAAGAAGGTCTTCATGCACAGCACTCTATATTGCAATGCACAGATTCCTGAGTGGTTCTCCAGCAGAGTGATATCCCTTTGTGTTGTGCAGTGTGAGCCTCCGTTTGCACCTTCTTTGTCCCCGTGCTGTGGCACTCATGTGTGTGCTGCCTGGTCTTCTGAGGGCTCTGTGAGTTTCTGAGGGCCCTCTCTCTCTCCCCCTCCTGGATAGAGGCCACCAGATCCCTTCTGGTCCCGGGCAGCGCCATTTTCTGCTAACCACAAGCTTTACATTGTTGGCAGAATCCAGCAATGCAAACCAGACTGCATTCATCCATCTGGCGTGGGACATCTTCTGTACCAACCAGGAACCCGCATCTGCCTTCCTGGGTGCATAACTGACTTCGTCTTCTCACCGGTGGTTCTTCTTTTGCACCTTCACCCGGGTTAGCAGGGGCTCCTATTCTCCCTGGATTCTTCTTGAACTTTATCCTCTACTTCCACAAGTCTTCAGGTCCAGGAATCCATTGTTGGTGTCTTACATTCTGTTCTTGCATAATATTCTATCACAACTTCTTGTGTGTTTCAGAAAACTTACTGTGATTTACTCCTGTTTTCCTGGGCTCTGAGGTGGGTTCTATTACTTACCTTTAGTGTTTTCTTACACTTACAGTGCCCCTTTACAGACTACACTAGCCTAGGTGGGAAAGCGACTTTCGCATTCCACTATTTTAGTATATGGTTTGTGTTCTCCCTAGGCCCACTGCAACATACTGTGATTTTCACTATTTGCACTGCTTTCTAACTGTTTACTTACCTGTTTTTGGATATTAGTGTTTATATTGTTTATAGTGTTTATATATTACTTACCTCCTAAGGGTGTATAGTCTCTAAGGTCTCTAAGGTATTTTTGGCATTTGTGTCACTAAAATAAAGTACCTTTATTTTTGTAACAATGAGTATTTTCTTTCATGTGTATAAGTACTGTGTGACTATAGTGGTATTGCAGGAGCTTTGCATGTCTCCTAGTTCAGCCTTGACTGCTCAGCTACAGCTACCCCTAGACAGCCTGGCTTCTAGACACTAACTACATTTCGCTAATAAAGGATAACTGCACCTGGTATAAGGTGTAAGTACCTTTGATACCCACTACAAACCAGGCCAGCCTCCTACAAAGGTTCATTTAGCAATTGCTAAAGCTGGGTTAGGCTGGAATTCTGATAAATGGGATATGAATATTTGGGAGAGTACTGATTTTTCAACTTCCAGTGATGAAGAGATAAAAAAAGGTGGGGGCCAGTTTGAGCCAGACCAGCCAAAAATGGTTTGCGCACAGCCCATATTTACACAGAAAATACAGGGCACTCCACAGAATACGGAAGGAATTGAAATGCACTCTAGAAGATTACACCCAGCAAGGAGCCTCTGGAGTAATGTTAGATATCGGAGACACTCCTACGTTTTGTACTCTCAGCACTGACCCCATAATACAGGAGCAAGTTAGGAGTTATCAGGGCCACCAACAGATCACCCTACTGCAAATCCTGGTATTCCTCAAGAGGTGCAATGGAGAGAATGATTGAGGAGGGAATGAAAACTGCTATTTTCCTGAGTGATGTTCACCGTCTGTTAGACAGACCGCTCTCTGTAGCAGTACGAAATAAAATCATTTGCCTTGCACCCCCAGCCTACAAGCAAGTAATAATGACTCTCCTAATTATTCAGACAGGGCGATCATTAAAAGATGTGCTGGAGGCATTTCATGAGCTAGGAGAGCTTGGAGACTGGAATAAACCTGAGAGAGCTTTGAGATCAGGGTTGCACAGATAATAACCGAGTTTCTAGGAGAGACATGTTTACGGCATTACTGAAGGTTGTTGTCAGCAAGGAGCAGATAGATAATAAAAGCTTGTGGGTGATGTACCGCAAAACAGGGCTGAAACTAAAGGAAGGCAGTAGAAAAATAAACAAGCAGGATAATAAATGAGTGAATCAGGGCCAGCCACAGAAGCAGGAGGATAGAAAAGGAAGGGAACAAAATGTTTCTTCACGGGGGAAAGAGGAAGAAGATTTGGGCATTGAGTGGTTAACCAAGAGCAGGGAAGGAGGAGAATCTACTTGCGGATATGAAAGCATATATCCAGACCTGACTTGGGCAAAATTTGACCGGTTTAAATCAGGTTAGGAAACAGGGCAAGCTCCAGTACAGGGATGGGCTCGTAAAAATTACAGCCCCCATGTTGATTTAAAAATGTTGTTTTGCTTGTACCCCTTCTAGAATATATACTGGGAATTGACATTCTAAAGGGGATGACTTTATGTTTGGATGATGGTTGTTATCAGTTTGGTTCAAAGAGATACATTTCATTGGCAGCCACGAGGGTGGGTTTTCTGAAGATACCCCCAGTGAAGGTGCCCCCAGCAATCAAGGTTATCCGTTTGAAGCAATGCCGCATTCCAGTAAGGCATGAAGAAATAAGTAAACCTATACGAGAATTGATTGAGGATGGTGTGATAGCTCCAACCACCACTGAATAGAAAAATCTTTTGTGGCCCATACATAAATCAACGAATGTCAATTGATTACTGCAAGCTGAATAAACATACACCCCCTTTGACCGCCGCGGTTCCCGACACCATTACTTTGATTGAAAGAGTTCAGAAACATAAATGGACTTTGTATACAACCATTGATATTGCTAATGCTTTCTTTTCTATACCATTAGCGCCTAAGTGTCAAGAGCAATTTGCATTCCCACATTGTGGCAGACAATTTAAGATGTTGTCTTTGCCTATGGGTTATATACATAGCTGCACCACCTGTCACTGGCTAGTGGCAGAGCACCTGGATGAAGTATCTTTCATTACAGGGGTGTAATTGACCCATTGCATTGATGATGTGATGATTCCAGGAGAAACATAAGAACACTTGCAGACTCAGTTGGTGTGGGTTGTGGAACTCTTGCAGAGTAAAGGATCGATGTTTAATCCAGACAATACACAGGGACCCTCTCAAAACGTGAAGTTTGTAGGAATTCAGTGGAATCAGGGACATAGAGAGGTGTTGCCGTAGGTAAAACAAAAGGTTTTAGAGTTTGCCTCTCCTCGCACCAGGCAGGACACACAGCGATTCATTGGATTGTTAGGTTTTTGGAGACAGTACATCCCTCATTTGAGTCAGATCTTGGCCACTCTGTACAAAGTGACATGAGAGAAACATGAGTTTGAATGGGGTGAACAGCAGCAGTGTGCGTTTGACTTGGCAAAGGAGGTGAGTCAACAAGCTTTAGACTTATGGCCAGTTCAGGAAAGAGACATTGAGCTGCATGTAACCGTTCAGGGGCAATATGCGCATTGGAGCATATGACAAAAACAGGGAAGAACGAGGGTGCCCCTGGGTTTCTGGACTAAAAAGGTACCTGATACTGGAGAGCGATATACTCCCTTTGAGAAACAGCTACTTGCATGAACTAGCAGGGTGCAGTGGCCCCAATGCACAGCCCCGTCACACATTCCGCTGTCCAAATGACGGGCAGTGGAAAGCACGACGGCTGCTGCTGCATCCACTGCACCGCCACATTGCCGCCAGCTCCATTATCAGGCTACAATGTGAAGGCCCTGTTTACCGCAGGGTCGGCGGGCGGAAACTCTGTATCCGCCGGCCGGCCCTGCGGTGAACTCCTAATAGGGCCGACGGGGTTCAGGGCGCCTGTGTGGCCTGAAAGCGGGATGACATTGGTGGGTGGCCTCTGCCACCTGCCAAAGTCATAATGGGGGCCTAAGTCTTTAGTTCCCTGCTTTCGTTTCTGCAATTCTCTATCAGATAAGAGAGTCGCGGATCATCAGTCAAAAAGATTCTCAAATTCACCCACAAACCATTGCCAGTTGTATAATTAGGGACTGTCATGCCACGCTAGTGGAACAGCCCATGTGGCAACATCTCCCGATAAGTAGGATTACAAAAAAGCTATTGTAGATTTTGGGTCGGGAAAGGTAGTTGGTCTACAGGTGAAATGCAATTCAGCTTCGGTCAGAAAGACCTGTACCTTGGTCAGGTCCCCTGTAAATCTTTCTGGAGAGGCCAAAGGGATTTGCGTTGGCAGATTTGCTGTGATATTTGTGGGGGGTTGTTGGCTCGTGCGTTGTGCTTGTGAGGGACCTTAAACTCCCTGACCACTCCCCACCTGTTGCTGTAACTGATTTACTCCATCTGCAAGCAACGTGGCTGCTGCCTTCGACTCACTAAGGTCTTTTTGCATTTGAGTAATTACTTTCATTACATCATCCAAGGTAGTCATTTTGAGGTTTGATACTGACCGGGAGGAATTTAATTTGTGGGCTCACTATTCTGTCAGACTGAGCGTCACTTCCCCAGGATCTGTATGAAGCTCAACAAGCCCACCTTCAGGTACCTCCAATTCCGTATGCTGTTACAGTACAGATTCTTGCAGCAGCCTGGCGAGGGGAAGGGTGTGGGATGGGGTCAGCAGGGAAGGAGACCTGAAAAGGAATATGGTTATACAGTTTCAATACACATGCTATTGATTCATAGCATTTCAGGATTATGTAAATATATATCGCAACAGGGTTTCTTTACCACCGTTCGTCAAAGTTCTGGTCCAATAAACAATATTTTTGTAGTCCTCATAGAATGCCAAAGCACTTGCATTCATATATATATATATATATATATATATATATATATATATATATATATATATATATATATGTACACAACAGTACCCGAGATACTGAGGCTCATAGATGCAGCGGTCCGACCATGGATTCGGGAATTTCCATATTATTAACCAAACATTTTCTTATGATGCAAGAAAAGGTCAGGACACTTCCAGCCAGTCAAGAAAAAGTTTTACTGGTACAAAGGAGGTGCCTCCCAACGTGTTTTGGCCTTAGCCTTGTTCACATAGGGGGAAAATAACGCATTGGTCACTGAAATACCTTAATCCGTTGACACAAAAAACAGACAACTTAAAACAAATCAACAAATTACTCAAAACGGCAGTGGCCATATTGGAATGGTGCATGGTATCCAAGTTAATTCAAACCACAGAATCATATTTAGAGAGCATTTCAAACTTATTGTGCTTGTATCTAGGAGCTTATCAGAGAACTCTTCATAAAGCATGTCAGAGGACTCTTAATACAAGATTCCAGTACTTGCCCCTATCAGCTCTACTAATAAATATCCGTATAATACTTAGGCAAAGCCTTACACATATTGTCAAAATACCAAAAAGCACATTGTTGTTTACACTCACTTAGGTATATTCTGCACCTTCGTAGCCCTGCCAAAGAGTCTGTGTCTAAATATGCCCATTATCGCTCCACAACCAGTGCTAACAATTTCAAAATAGCATATAATACATGGCAAAACATACAATATAAACAGCACCACCAAAAACACATACCTCAACTAATACCCAAAAAAAGAAATCACTATCCCAGGTGACTACTCATTTCTTCACTAGAATGTAATCCTCCAGGGGAGAGGGTCATGAATCTAATAATGTATCTAATCACCTCCCCCCATGTCCAAACTGACTTGATCACAGACCAAAAAACTCAGCAATTTTCCATTGCCTTGATGCTCTTCCTGGAAATGTCTTGCCACAGGGTAGTTACGGTCATTGTTATGAATAGCTCGTATATGTTCCAGGACTCTCTTCCTTGATTTGTGTATAGTGCTCCCCACACATATTTTATTGCATGGGCACTTCAGACAGTATATACAGAACTCTGTATTGCAGTTATAATGTCCCAAAATCCTGTACTTGTTGTGTCCATTTCCCCAGATGACATCCGGGCAATTCACGCTGTGGTGGTCATTACAACATTGGCGGTAAAAGCTGCTTACCGCCGTGCAGAAGACCGCCAACATACTGCCGTGGCTGCGGAATTCCGCCACAGCTATTATGACCCACATCTCGAAATCCGACAAAATTCAGACACCCACACAAGTCCGCCACACCAAAGGTCAGTGATAAACAAAACCAACACTGTCACGCGGTATTCCATTGGCGGTACACACCGCTGCGCTCAAAATACACACACACATACAAAACACCGCCACATTGGACAATTCGAAATACACACACCAGATACACATACACACAAAACTCCCACACACCCAATACAATATAAAACACACACCCACATCACCCACAAACCCCTACGACCACTATTACAGAGAGAAGGCCAGAGAGAGACACCACCATCCACAAACTAGCAGCCACAGGCACTCAACACCATCACCCACACAACCTCCATGCCCAAAACACCACACACCACTATATATCACCACACTTATCACCACACACACCACCCCACACATCACCTACACCACCCCATGGCACGGCAAAGACACCCAAGGTTCTCGGAGGAGGAGCTCAGGGTCATGGTGGAGGAAATCGTCCCGGTAGAGCCACAGCTATTTGGAGCACAGGTGCAGCACACCTCAATTGCAAGGAAGATGGAGCTATGGAGAAGAATAGTCGACAGGGTAAACGCAGTGGGACAACACCCAAGAAATCGGGACGACATCAGGAAGAGGTGGAACGACCTACGGGGGAAGGTGCGTTCCGTGGTCTCAAGACACCACCTGGCGGTTCAGCGGACTGGCGGCGGACCCCTACTTTCTCCCCCACAACTAACAACATGGGAGGAGCAGGTCTTGGCGATTCTGCATCCTGAGGGCCTCGCAGGAGTCGGTGGAGGAATGGACTCTGGTAAGTCAAAGCTTTACTAATATATGCCCCACCCTTCCTGCATGTCATCACACACTCCTACCCGTACCCTCACCCTCAGCACTCCACCAACTCACATATACCCCACTATCAAAAACCACCCATCCCAACACCAAGCCCTGCATGCAACCCCAACGCATGGACACCCATCACTAAAGCATGCCCACTGCACATACCCATACAACCCCATAAACCATCATCACACAAGTACCCACTTAGGAATGCAAGCACTGGGGTACACCGGTCACCCACCCATTCCCCACCATGAGACACACAGATGCAATATTTAAGCTTTTACACCCCTGCAGGACCACCACCCAACGTCACCAGACAGGAGGGTCCAGACATCTCCACCCCACCCACAGAAGAGGCCCACAGTGATGACAGCAGCTCTGTCCAGCTGGATCCAGATGACCAGCCCAGACCATTGTGGGCCTCGGGACAGTCGGTTCCCCTCGCACAGGCACAGGCCACCACAGACCTTCCACCCTCTGGTAACACATACCAAGGTCCCATTCTATTTTTTTTATCATAGTGGAATTTGTACATTTCCTTGGCCTTTTTCAAATGTGTCTCTATGTTTTTAGGATCCGATGCATATGAGTCACAGTATCTTTTACTGCTGGTGTGTTATGTATGGATGGCAGGTTCACTGGTAAAGTGTTGGAGTGATAGCCATATAGTCCTGAGAATTGAGTGGTGTCTGTAGAGGAATGGTAGGAGTAAATATAAGCTAATTCTGCCAACGCTAACAATTCTACCCAAGAAATGTCCACATCATTTGCATAACAGCGTATAAATTGTTTTAAAGTCTGATTTAGTCTCTCAGTTTGACCGCCCGTTTGTGGATGGTAACTAGTAGAAAGAGTGGCAGAGATGTGAAGCGCAGAGCACCAGGTTTGCCAAAAGTGCAATGAAAATTAACTCCCTCGATTGGCTGGAATCGCCGTTGGCAGACCATGTAAAATGAACAACTTGTTGGAATAATAAGTTGGCCAATTGACTAGAAGTAGGTAGAGATTTACATGAAACACAATGCGCATATTTATTAAGGCTGTCGACTATAACCAGAATCACTGTATGTTGTTGTACTTTGGGTAGTCCAGTGAAAAAGTAAATAGAGATGTGTTCCCAAGGGTAACGATGGAGTTGCTATAGTTTGTAAGAAACCTTTAGGTGTGCTATGGTCCATTTTACATCGCACACAGATTTCACAGTTCTGAATTTTTTGTAGGACATCTTTTCTTAGCATTGGCTGCCACTGTCTTCTCTGGGCCAGGCTGTCCTGCTATAGGATTAACATTAGACCATAAAAAGGCTGTTCGCTGAAGTTATTGCATCGGCAAATATACTTTGGAATCACGTAGTGGTAACCCTTGTTTTATGGAGTTCTTCTCACTTTGTTGGAGCCAGTATGACCAAATGGGTAATGGGATTTCTTGCTGTATATCATCGGGAAACTTTTCAGCAGAGGTAACAAATAATACTTTTGAAGGTGCTATAATTGATTGTGGATTTGTATTGTTGTGAGTCAAAGGAGAAGTTTGTCTGGACAGGGCATCTGCTTTTCTGTTGTTTACCCCTGACCTAAATGTCACAATGAAATTGAACTCTGCGAAAACATCATCCAATGCATTTGTCTTGGAGTCAATATTCTGACTGAACTCATAAATTGTAAATTTCAATGGTCTGTGTACATTGTGATTGTGTGTTCTGCCCCTAAGAAATAGTGTGTCCATTCCTTAAAGGCATCACGGATAGCCAATAATTCTTTTTCTGCAATCGTGTAATTTTGTTCGGCACTATTCAATTTTCTGGACATGTAGGCCACGGATTGAAGTTGCTCGGTGTCGCTGTGACGATGCAACAAAATAGCTCCAATTGCTATGTCAGAAGCATCTGCCTCTACTATAAAGGGCTTCTTGGTATCGGGCTGAGCTAACACCGGGGCTGTAGTGAAAATGGTTTTTAATTTTTGAAAGGCTATCTCTGCTTCAGCTGACCATTCAAAATTTACCTTTTTCCTAAGCAACCTGGTAATAGGAGTCACTGTCTGAGAAAAATGGTTGATGATGCGACAGTCAAAATTAGCAAATCCTAAAAAACACTGGACATCCCTTACAGATTTTGGTGTTGGCCACTCTGCTATAGCTTGTATTTTCTTTTCCATCATCTGCATACCAGCAGGTGTGAGAATTACTCCTAAAAATTCTACTTGGGTAACATGAAATATTATTATAATATTATATATATATTGCTTAGTTTGGACTATAAATAATGTTTTTGTCAGATCCTGTTTTACATGACTTTCATGACCAGCTACAGTCTCTGAATAAATGAAGATGTTGTCTAAGTAGACAATGACAAAATGATCTAAAAAGTCTCGCAATACATCATTCAGAACAAATTGGAATGCAGCTGGAGCATTACAGAGACAAAAGGGCATGACCAAATGTTCAAAAAGTCTATATCATGTTTTGAAAGCTGTTTTCCATTCGTCCCCTTCTCTTATCCGGACTAGGTGATAAGCCCCACATAGATCTAATTTTGTATATATTACTGCTGATTTAACCTGATCTAACAGGACCGGAATAGGAGGGAGAGGATACTTATTCTTCACAGTGATCTTATTTAATACCCTATAGTTTATACATGTTCTTAATTCTCTGTTAACTTTTGGCACGAAGAAGAGTGAAGATGCCGCAGAGGAACACGAGGGGCGAATAAAACCACTGGAAAGATATTCGTCTAAGTATTGTCGTAGGTGTTTATTCTCATTCAAAGAAAGGGAAATTCCTAGAAAGTTTTAAGTTTACTTTTTCTCTTCTTACCACACTCTCACCACCTTACACTGGCACATTAGCTCACACACCAGGTTAAACCATCTTTATGGCACAACTAAAAAGATCTCCACCAAAGTGCCTTCTCACGGGGCCCCTCAGGCGTTACACCAACTGCTGAAATGAGGTGCTCACCTGATAATGAAGCATGACACCTATCCAGGTCATCCGCGGAGTGAACAGCATTAGTTTGTCTTAAGCTGTACTTGTCCCATAAACCTACTAGGTAGAGACTAAGGGGTATATTTATCATACTTTCACACAACACATTAAGGGGGTCATTCTGACCTCGGCGGTAAAAGGCCCTTACCGCCGGTCAGAAGACCGCCATAACACCACCGCGGTTAACCGCCACGGTCATTCTGACCCACAACGGCCAAACCTCCAAAATTCCGTCCTCCACTGCAGCCCGCCACATCAGCGGGCAGCGATAAACTGGAGATGACCAAACCTCCACCGTCACGCCAACAGAAATACGCCCATGCCATTACGACCCACGAATCCACACAGCGGTCATTCAAACGCGGTATTCCATTGGCGGTACACACCGCGGCGGTCAGAATACACATACATCACCAAAACACAGCCACATTGGACAATTTGAAATACACACACCTGATACACATACACACACCACTCCCACACAATCAACCAACTATAAAACACACACTCACATCACCCACAAACCCCTGCGACCATAATTACTGAGAGAAGGAGAGAGAGACACAGCAGACAATCCAAAGCAAGACACACTGAGGCACACTACACCATCACACACACCACATAGTAGCACAAAGCACCACTCACCAACATACTCATCATCACATACACCACCCCACACCTCACCCACACCACCCCATGGCACCCCAAAGGCACCCACGCTTTTTGGACCAAGAACTCCGGGTCATGGTGGAGGAAATCCTAAGAGTGGAACCCCAGCTCTTCGGCTCGCAGGTGCAGCACACCAGTATAGCTAGGAAGGCGGAGCTATGGCAGCGGATCGTGGACAGGGTCAACGCGGTGGGACAGCATCCCAGGAATAGGGAGGACATACGCAAAAGATGGAACGACCTACGGGGGAAGGTCCGATCGATGGTCTCCAGGCACAACATCGCGGTCCAGAAGACTGGCGGCGGACCCCCACCCACCCCTCCCGAATTCACATCGTGGGAGCAAGACGTCTTGAACATCCTGCATCCTCAGGGCCTCGCAGGAGTAGCCGGAGGAATGGACTCTGGTAAGTCCAATCTCAACTACTATATCCCCCCCACCCCACCAGCATGCCAACCCACACCCCCACCCTCACCCCCAACCACCCAGCACACATCCTCCCTGACAATGTCTCACCAGCACAACCCACCATTCCCAACACCAACTCCTGCATGCCAACACAAATCATGGGCACCCATCACCTAAGCATGACCACTGCACTACCCCCCCCCCCCACTAACTACCCTCACAACACCTCCCTCAAGGGAATGCCTGCACTGGGGGACAAGGGCACCCATAACACGCACGCTATTGTACTCACAGAAACAATAACCAAACTCTCTTACCCCATGCAGGACCCGAACGACAACACACCAGCCAGGAGGGTCCAGAAGTGTCCATCCCACCACCGGAACAGGCCCACACTGAGGATAGCAGCTCTGTCGACAGTGAACCTGATGACCAGCCCGGACCATCGGGGACCTCTGGGCAGTGGGTTCCCCTCAGGCAGCCACAGGCCACACCAGACCCGACCCCCTCTGCCAACACCAGCACAGCTCCCACCCAGCGGGCCCATGCCTCTGTCTCTAGGACAGCTCAATCAGCGGTGTGTCTGCCACTACAGGGCACCCAGGCTAACCCAATACCCCAACAACAACAGGGACCTGGGGGCAGTGGTAGCGGGCACACCGTCCAGGGGACAGAGGCCGGGGGAAACCGGGCAGCTCGGAGGGCTGCTGTGCGACAGGGGGGGGAGGAGAGGCCCAGGGAACCCACTCTCCAAGAGGCCCTCACCACCATCATGGGGGCATACCACCACTCCCAAGAAACGATGGCGACGGTACTGGCCAGGTTCACTGAGATCCAGGCACAGCAGGAGGAACGCTACATGGGGTTCAGGGAGGAGCTGAGAATCATCGGGACCGCAATGGGGACCATCGTCCTGGCCCTCCACAGGATAGAGGACGCGTTGTGGGACCATGGTGCACCACACAGGGCCCCTGTCACTAGCCCGGACCAGGAACAGCCTACCACCTCCGCCGGCGCTAGTGGACAGGAGGTCCCAACACCTCAACAGCCCCCCAGAACCCCACCTCCTGCTGAAGAACAACCACCCCGAAAGAGGAGCCTGAGACCAAAAAAAAAGACAGAGTAGGATGTCAAGACCCCCGCCAGCAGGACATACCCCCTCAAGTCTTCCCACTGTCCCACATTGCCACCCTGTCCAACCATGAACTGCCTATGCTCCATCCTTCCACAGGCAAAAGGACAATGCACCTGTGAGACTGAGAACTGGACTCTGCCATGGATATTCCTCCACCCATCACCCTTAGAATCACATGTACCGATATCTAGCACTGTAAATAAATCACATTTTGCACACAAATGTGTTTTGAGTCATGCTGTATTATTGACAAATGTATTACATATTACTGTTCGATTTCTGTTCTGTCAATTAGTCATGACAACATACCAATGTCAATACGCTGTATTTCATGGGCGAACCAAGCAGAAGTCAGGTACTGAGTCAGACAGCACTGAGAAGGGAAGGGAAAGGCAAAAATTTATGAAAAACATCTGTGGGGAACTACAGAAAGTACAGATGCAGGAGGCTATAAGCACTTGCGAAATGGCGTGGGTGATTCTTACCTGTGTGTTACTGGAAATACTGTTGTATCACTCTGTCCCTATTGTCTGTGTCGTCCTCAGAGTCTTCCTCCTCTTCACTCTCCACAGGCTCCACGGCTTCTACAACACCACCATCTGGACCATCCTCCTGCAGGAAAGGCACCTGGCGTCGCAAAGCCAGGTTGTGGAGCATACAGCACGCCACGATGATATGGCACACCTTCTTTGGTGAGTACATTAGGGATCCACCAGTCATATGCAGGCACCTAAATCTGGCCTTCAGGAGGCCAAAGGTTCGCTCAATCACCCTCCTAGTACGCCCATGGGCCTCATTGTACCGTTCCTCTGCCCTGGTCCTGGGATTCCTCACTGGGGTCAATAGCCACAGCAGGTTGGGGTAACCAGAGTCACCTATTAGCCACACACGCTGTCTCTGTAGCTGTTCCATCACATAGGGAATGCTGCTATTTCGCATAACATACGCGTCATGCACTGACCCTGGGAACTTGGCATTTACATGGGAGATGTACTGGTCAGCCAAACAGACCACCTGGATATTCATTGAATGGTAATTCTTCCTGTTCCTGTACACCTGTTCATCGTCATTTGGGGGGACTAAAGCCACATGGGTCCCATCAATTGCACCAATGATGTTGGGGATGTGTCCAAGGGCATAGAAATCAGCTTTCACTGTAGGCAAATCACCCTCCTCTGGGAAAATGATGTAGCTCCGCATGAGTTTCATCAGGGCAGACAACACTCTGGATAAGATCTTGGAAAACATAGGCTGAGACATCCCAGATGACATGGCCACTGTTGTCTGGAATGAGCCAGTTGCAAAGAAATGGAGGACAGACAGAACCTGCACTAGAGGGGGAATTCCTGTGGGTTAGCGGATGGGGGACATCAGGGCTGGCTCCAGCTGGGCACACAGTTCATGGAGGGAGGCTCGGTCAAGTCGGTATCGTAGTATTATGTTGCGTTCTTCCATTGTGGACAGGTCCACCAGCGGCCGGTACACGCGAGGATTCCTCCTTCTCATCGCTAGTCCCAGCGGACGGTGCCTAGGAAGGAGAATATGGAGTACAGAGTCAATCCACTCACAGGTACGTACAACACAGCTTGCACAGTACAGGTAAATGTATGGTTTGATATGTTTGTATGTGTGCCATTGCAAGGCCTAGGCCTGTGTGACGCATTAGAAATTAAGCCATGTGGGCCCTTGAAATGGCCGATGCCTGACCTGTGAAGTGGGACAATGGGATGTGAGGTCACTGCGCTGGCGGGGTGCACCGTGGCGGTAGGCGGTCGAAGACCGCTGTGCGAAGACGCATTGGTTAACATTGAAGCCTATGGGTTTCAGGAGCCAATGACGATGATTTTCTATCTGCTCAATCATTCGAGACCTGATCATCCACAGGAGAGGACCTATACTGCAAGTGCTGCTGTGAACTCGGTCTGGAAGTGACAATGGCTGCTGCTACTGGTGAAAGGGCCCCCGCCTTCAGTTCAGAAGAGTTGGAGAAGCTCGTGGACGGGGTCCTCCTCCAGTATGCGCAACTCTACGGTCCTCCAGACCAACAGGTGAGTACACTCAGTGCACATTGAATGGGTTATGCCTGTGTGGAGGGGGGGGGATGTAAGTTAGTGGGGTGTGGAGGGAATGGGGAGTGCAACGCACGACAGATGAGAGAATGGGAACCATGACAAGGTTGGGGAGGGGGGGGCATGTACTCCAAACATGCAGATATGTGACGGTTTCTCTTTCCCACCCTGTACATGTCAAACAGGTGAGCGCCCACCAGAAAATCGATATTTGGCGTGCCATCGCCGAGGAAGTCCGGAACTTGGGGGTCCACAACAGACGGGGCACCCACTGCCGCAAGAGGTGGGAGGACATCCGCCGCGGAACGAGGAAGACCGCAGAAACACTGCTAGGGATGGCCTCCCGACCTAGGAGGGTTGCCAGTCGCACCATGACCCCCCTGATGTCCCGGATCCTGGCGGTGGCCTACCCTAATTTGGATGGGCGCTTGAGGACAGCACAGCAGACACAAGGGGGTGAGTATCCGCACATTCTCCTATCTGTATGCGCATTGGAGGCGTCTGGGTGGGGGAGGAGGGCTGTGGGTGACATTAGGCCCGGGCGCTTTCTGTAGTGTAGTCCGCTCCCTTAGGCATGGCCCTGTGCCCCCGCCCCCCACCTCTGAAGGGTGCCAAGTGCAGCTACCCATGCTCCAGCATCACACATGTGCGCGTGTGTTGTCCCTAGACCTGTTTGCCTACTCAGAAGTACTGAGTAGTGTACCCCAAGTTCGCGACTTAGTGCACGAGGCACCTGTGTCTGTCCTCTCCGCAAAGGGTATTGCTAAGGCATGCACTCAACTTTGTTTCATTTCTCCCCCCACCCTAAATCTTTGTCTTCTTGTGTTTTAGCATCATCAGGCGGAGGAGATTTGGCGTCGGAGCAGGAGGGAGCTGCAGGTCACCAGGCCCCGGTGGGCACTGACACAGACACCGAGGGCACCAGTGCTCCGGAGGGCGAGGGGAGCACCACAACGGGGGCCGGTGGAGACACCAGCGACACGGACACGTCCTCGTTTGGGAGCTCCCTAGCGGGGTGGCACCATCTGTGCCCCCCGCAACAACAGGTACAGCCGCCACCCAGCGCACCAGCACCGCCCTCCCAGCAGCCCCTCAGTCTTCGCTCCGTGGCCGCTCGGCCAGGAAGGCGCGCGTCTCCTTCGCCCCAGGCACCTCAGCCCCTGCCTCTGTTACCCCTGCTGCCCTCAGTGCGGAGCTCATTGACCTGGTGAGGACGCTCATTGTTGGGCAGACTACCCTTCTGAATGCCATCCAGGAGGTGGAAAGGGAGGTGCATCGGAGCAATGCCTACCTGGAGGGCATTCATTCGGGTCAGGCTGCCCATCAACGAGCGTTCACTGCTCTGGCCTCAGCACTGACGGCAGCCATTGTCCCTGTCTCCAGTCTCCCTCTTCTATCTGCCTCCACCCTTTCTCTGTCTCCTGTACCTCAACCTATCCCATCCACACCATCAGACCAGCCTGCACACACCTCAACACCCAAGAGCAGCTCATCCAAACACAAGCACCACAGAAAACACAAGCATTCACCCAAGCAACACACAGATGCAGACATATCAACAGTCACTACCACCTCTGTGTCCCCGTCCTCCTCGTCTCCCTCCTCCCTCCCTGTGACGTCTACACTCACACCTGCATGCACCCCAACATCAGCCAGTTCTTCCACCACCAGCAAACCCTCCACTACAGCCCGCACACCTGCAGTCACCACCCCCACTGGCATTTACACGTCCCCTGTGTCCTCTCCCACTGTGTCTGTCACCCCCTCTTCCAAGACACATAAACGCAGGCAGACACCCAAACAACAGCCAACCACCTCACCACAGCCTACGTCCCAGTCACCTGCACCCAAGGACAGCACACCTGGCTCTCATACAACCACATCCTCTTCCTCCACTTCTCTCACCACTACTCCTACCCCTTACCTTGGTCCCAAGAAAAATTACCTCTCCAGTTTTGACCTCTTTCCCTCCCCCGACCCACCCCCTCCAACTGGGAAAAGTCCCAAGGGCACCTCAGCCACCACCAGCCCAACTACTACAGTGCAAGTGGTGCATGGCATGTGGAGTCCACCCTTTGGCGGCAGTAACACTTCGGTGAGCAGCAAGGGGACAGCCAGCCCCCCCCCAGGCAAGAGGACCCGGAAATTGAAGGGCCGCCGTGAGCGGACAGAGACGGCTGCCCCCAAGGAGGTGACTCCGGCCACTTCACCGGCCACAGCAGAAGAGCACCGCTGAACAGAGACCCGCCGTGAAGACAGGTACCGCTGAACAGGGCCCCGCCGTGCAGAAGAGCACCGCTGAACAGGGCCCCGCCGTGAAGACAGGTACCGCTGAACAGGGCCCCGCCGTGAAGACAGGTACCGCTGAACAGGGGCCCGCCGTCTCAAGCACCGCTCCGCTGGGCCCTTCCTGTCAAGCACCGCTCCGCTGGGCCCCGCCGTCTCAAGCACCGCTCCGCTGGGCCCTTCCTATCAAGCACCGCTCCGCTGGGCCCTTCCTGTCAAGCACCGCTCCGCTGGGCCCCGCCGTCTCAAGCACCGCTCCGCTGGGCCCTTCCTGTCAAGCACCTCTCCGCTGGGCCCCGCCGTCTCAAGCACCCCTCCGCTGGGCCCTTCCTGTCAAGCACCGCTCCGCTGGGCCCCGCCGTCTCAAGCACCGCTCCGCTGGGCCCTTCCTGTCAAGCACCGCTCCGCTGGGCCCTTCCTGTCAAGCACCGCTCCGCTGGGCCCCGCCGTCTCAAGCACCGCTCCGCTGGGCCCCGCCGTCTCAAGCACCGCTCCGCTGGGCCCTTCCTGTCAAGCACTGCTCCGCTGGGCCCTTCCTGTCAAGCACCGCTCCGCTGGGCCCTTCCTGTCAAGCACCGCTCCGCTGGGCCCTTCCTGTCAAGCACCGCTCCGCTGGGCCCCGCCGTCTCAAGCACCGCTCCGCTGGGCCCTTCCTGTCAAGCACCGCTCCGCTGGGCCCTTCCTGTCAAACACCACTCCGCTGGGCTCTTCCTGTCAAGCACCGCTCCGCTGGGCCCCGCCGTCTCAAGCACCGCTCCGCTGGGCCCTTCCTGTCAAGCACCGCTCCGCTGGGCCCCGCCGTCTCAAGCACCGCTCCGCTGGGCCCCGCCGTCTCAAGCACCGCTCCGCTGGGCACTTCCTGTCAAGCACTGCTCCGCTGGGCCCTTCCTGTCAAGCACCGCTCCGCTGGGCCCTTCCTGTCAAGCACCGCTCCGCTGGGCCCTTCCTGTCAAGCACCGCTCCGCTGGGCCCCGCCGTCTCAAGCACCGCTCCGCTGGGCCCTTCCTGTCAAGCACCGCTCCGCTGGGCCCCGCCGTCTCAAGCACCGCTCCGCTGGGCCCCGCCATCTCAAGCACCGCTCCGCTGGACATCGCCATGTCATGCACCGCTGCGCTGGGTCCCGCCGTCTCAGGCACTGTTTATGGTTCACTGTGCCCACCAGGCCTCCTCCTTGACCAGTGGACTCTGTAATCCACCTGAGAGACTGTGGCTTTGCACTCCCCAGGATGGTCCAGTGGGCAATCCACCCACTTGTGAGACTTGAGAGACTGTGGCTTTGCACTCCCCAGGATGGTCCAGTGGGCAACCCACCCACTGCAGAGACTTGAGAGACTGTGGCTTTGCACTCCCCAGGATGGCACAGTGGGCAACCCACCCACTGCAGAGACTTGAGAGACTGTGGCTTTGCACTCCCCAGGATGGTACAGTGGGCATGGTGGGTCCTCGTGGATCTGGCGTCGTGGACTCATGTGGCTGTGGTAGCCCCCCCTTCCCTTCCCCCTGAGGTGCCTGTAGTTTTGACATCGGATGCCCCTGCAGTGTTCTCTCCAAAGGACTCAGGTCTCGTGTGTGGGCTTTGCCCTTGTTTCGCAGAACCTTGGCCCACGGACATGTTAGATTCGTAGGATGTGCAGGACTTGTTACTTCAGTGATACACTGATGTGTATATCTTTTTGGTTTTTGTAAATATTTTTCACGGTTGCTCAATTATTTCCAGGTGCTTTTTTTGTACATGAAAATTTATTCCAAATTTGGTTGTGTCATTGTATTTTTAAAGGGTGTTTGTGTGGTGTCACTGTGACTTCCTGCTCTGCATTGGTGTGTACATATTGGGGGGGTGGGGGGGTCGCATATGTGTATGCCCATAACCTTTCTTCCTCCCCCCTCCCGTGTGTCGTAGGTGCAGTACTCACCGTTGACGCCTGCGCCGGAGTTCGTACTCGTGGTAGATGAGCAGGTAGACGAGAGCAGGTATGATGTTCAATTCGGGTTCCATGCTGTCCGGATTCCGCGTGGAGTGTGTCGAGGTGAGCGTTTTCCATTGAAAATGTCTGTTTCCGCCGTGTTTTTATCGGCGGGGCTCCCGCCCCGGAAAAGGTGGCGGATTGGTGGGTCGTGATAGGGTGGGCGGTACATTGTCTGCCGCCTGGCTGTTGGCGGTGACCGCCGCGCTGTTTGTTTGTTCCGCCGTGGCGGTCGGAGTGTTAATGCGGCGGGCTGTGTTGGCGGTTCCCGCCAGGGTCAGAATTGCATTTTGTTGACCGCCGGCCTGTTGGCGGGTTGGCCGCCGCTTTATCACCGACCGCCAGGGTCAGAATGACCCCCTAAGCCTTTCTGTGCAATGTTAAACAGAAAGGTCAGGAATGTACTTTTTTAACATCATTCCTGTCCTTTTCTTGCGCTGGCCCACTTCTGACTGCCTAGTGCCAACGCAGGCACCTTTGCACCATCTAGCTCAGTGTGAATAGCACTGTGCTAATCCTATGCTTAAAAACTTTGCTAGATAAACAGACATTTGAGGTGAGAAAATCTAGAGTGTCGCTAGTGTTGTAGAGTGCTCCTTAATGGAGCTGCTCTCCACCTAAATTTTGGAACTACCCAGAGTTATAGCTTGTGTTTGGCACAATGTATGCATCACTCTAACCCTGAAAGGGTCTTGTTTTGATATATTTGACATATATATATATATATATATATTTATATATATATATATATATACACACACACATAGGTCAGGACTTCATGAACTTCATGTTGCAGGCATTTAATCAGAGCGCTTTCTCTGGCTGGAGCCTGACTCCTGTGAGAGCATGATGGCCCAAAGGGGGAAAAAACCCTTGGGCCAATCAGAACGCTCAATTGTTTTAAAATTGGGTTTGAGGGAGTCTCATGAGAGTTCCTCAAACCCAACTGTCCAGCTATACAAACATTTTTCTACCTTAATATATTAAAATCTACGCAACTGATTTACATTAAAAAGCATGCTTTCTGGACCATGATCTAGCTTCTTGTCAAATTCAGTGAAAATCTGTTCAGCATTTTCTGTGAAAGCGCTTCTTAAGAATGTCTGTGGAAAATGCATAGGGATTTTGGGTTTCACTATCCCCTTTTTTTCTCAGCTCCCGCTTGGTGGTTCAGCCCAAAACTTGCCATGCACCAACTAAGCAAAAAGAGCACTTATTTGGAAAGTTTCTTGAAGATTCATCAATCCGTGCCAAGGTTATTAGCAAAACAAAAAATGCATTTTTTATGTGAACACTGACCTAACTATAACTACCCTGTGGTGGTATGTATATTTCCCAGTTATATTTAAGAAAGAGTGAGTGGGCGTGCCACACACCTCCCTAGGCTGAATATCACCTTGGGGACCTCATCCCCTGGAGTTGACATTTAACTCCAAGAGCCTTTAATGGCACTGGGGACCCGATTCCCTAGAACCAGCACTACAGTGGTATCCCAGGGAGCTCACACCTGAGATAGGGTTGCTCTGCCTGCAAGAGTGTGGACAGGGAATCCTGCCTGCTCCCACCTGGTGGGATCTTTGAAAATTCTCCTGTTGGGTGGGAGCAGACTTTTTTCCCTTCCCATGCTGTTGCGAGCAGAGAAACTCAGATTGCTTGAGCCCAGCAGAAGCAAACAGAAAACAGCTGCTCCTACTGGGCTGAAACAATGCTGGCTCTCATAGCACCCAGGATCGGTGCATGCAGGGAACTGGTGGGGCTGCGGGGACCCTGGTGCTCCTTCTGCAGCCCCCAGCATAGTGTGCAGTAAGTGCCTCAGGTGGACACAGCAGCACCTACGTAAGGCCTCGGGCAATGGGTTTCATGAGGCTCTATTTGACTGGGGGTGGGGACTGTGTTTATTGCAATCCCTGTGGCACACCATAATAATTTATTACACAAATGTGACAGGAACCTACTAAGGTTTTTTGCTACTGTCAGAATTATATTCACAGTTAGAGGTGGCAATCATACACGGAGTCTAAGACGACTTGAGTCAAGATTTATTTTGAAACTTAACACAAACATTCCTAACTGTCTCAATTCAGATGAAGAGATGTTCTCCATCTGGGAAATTAGTTTGTGTCTACTTTCTTACGTCTGTTCTCTGCCACATATTTATTGATTGGTTGCTTTTTAGGTGACATTTGATAATGTGAAATTTTAGTGGTGGGTTCGCTTGTCTTTGTTGATCTGTATTCAACATAAGAGTATATGGCTTTAACTTGTATTTCTTGTGTTTTTATGTTCACACAGGGTTGGGCTCTCCATCCTGAATTGACTTGGCCGCTTGTAACTGTGCCCTACAAGGTTGCCCATGGTCTTGACTAATTTCTTCTAAGCTCCATTGAGCCCTAGTAGCAGATGAGAAGCAAAAGAGCTGAGATATCTATTATTCTTATCATATTTCTTTATTTTTCCTTTTCTCTGTGCGTGAGGGCGTGAGTTTTAGTTACCTTAGGGATCAAGTTATAGTTATATTTGCCATGCGCAGATGAAGCTGGCAGCAGGATCACGTGGCCCCCATCTCCCGACCGATTTCAGACCCAGGGATCCCATTCCCTGGCCTTCTACATTTTCCCCTGGTGGATTTCAGCCCCAGGGACCTCATCCCCCAGGTCCCTGTCATTGTATTTATTTATTTGGGTGAGAGGGGCCGCGTTACCCCCCTGCCCAGGCTAATATATGTCCTGGAGACCCCATTCCCAGAGACCTACCCTTCTAAAAAAGTTTTGGGGGGAGGTGGCCCACATGGCTAAAGCAGCTCCCTCTATGGGAGAGCAATGTTTCCTCTTTGTGCCAGCCTGCATCTCCGCGGGCTGGTGAAACAGAGAAAAGTTCTGCATGCATGAATTGAGAGCTGTTTGGCAGCTCACTTCATCCGAGTGTTTGCTCTGACTTGATGTGATCTGTTAGCTCCCACCACGTCACAGAAACCAGCTTTGTCCATAGGGGTGGCCACCCCGGACATAGCAGGAGCCGGCCCTGTAGAG